>NC_043703.1:143561190-143667087 GCF_006229205.1 Suricata suricatta
CTTCTGCCCCTATGAGGAAAGCAGATTTCATACTTCAGCTACTGTTGAAGAGGCATCTGCCCGGAGAGGAGGTAAGAAGATACAGTAGTAGACCCTATTGCATACCAGTGGTGACCTGGGCAGGAAACAAAATTAGAGGTTAGAAGGGAAGTTCTGTTTAGTCACGGTGTGAGAGATGTCCTGGAGATAAGAAGAGTCTGAGGTTGGAGAATGAACCTCATTGCTTAATGTAACTCCGTTACGCTGACAACTTCCAAATTTAGACTCTCGTTCAGACCTTTCCTCAACTCGGGACTCGGGTGGCTGATCGCTTCCTCCGTGCCTCTGTCGGGATGTCTCAAGCCGGGATGTCCGACTCAGCCTGCTCCCCCGCCTGCAAAGCCTCCTGCTCCGGCCCTCAGCCCTTTGCGACCAGTGGCAGCGCCAGCCCCCTGGCTCCTCAGTCATCCTGGACTCTCCTCCCTCACGTTCCCCCTTCAGTCAGCCTCGTCCGATCTCCCGCACCTTCTCTCCTGGATTCCTGCCTCCGTGTTACAGCCGGGGCTGCTCTCACCGCAGTGCTTTTGCCGCGGACAACTGCCTGGAAACTCTGCCTGGAACATTCTTCCCAGCCATCTGCAGTGCCTGCTTCCTCACCTGCTTCCACTCTTACTCAAATATCACCTTCTTAGTAAGGCTTCTTGAACAAGCTATTTTAAAAAAGCCACCTCCAGCCCGGGTAGCCCTTCGTCTTTGTTTTACCTGTTCTATGGCATTTCTGTCCATCAGACATTCTACATTCTGTGTCTGTTTACTGTCTCCCCCCACCACCCTTCACTAGAACGGGGACTTCTGTCTGTTTTGGTCCCCGATGTTACACCAGAAACAAAGAATGGTGCCAAGTTCATAGCAGGCACTCAATAAATATTTGTGGTATTAAAGTCAAATGAATGTAGGGAAAGATACGGGAGTCAAATTTCCAAAATGGACATTAAAAGTCAGTACATGTATAAATATTTTCTCAAATAGTCATTATGAGAAGGAAGGTTTCAAGGGTCCATGACAGGAGGTGTCAAACTTTGTCAGCAAAGGGCCAGGCAGTAAATGGTGTCGGCTCTGTGGCCACAACATCTCTGTTGCAAACACTTGACTCTGACGCCGCCGCATGAAAGCAGCCGCGGACAATCTGTAAACGAATGACGCGGCTGTGTTCTAATGAAATTATTTAGAAATCCACTGAAATGTGGATTTCATACAACTTTTACAAGTTACAAAATATTATTCTTTATGTGCTTCTCTAGCCGTTTAAGAACTGCAAAACGTCATTCTTAGCTCGCAAGCCAGACAAAGTGGGCTGTGGTTTGCGGACTCTTGATCTACGATCCTCGATCGTTTGACGGTGCTAGGGATGCTGAGGATAAGTATATATCTGAGAAGATATAGAGGGAAAAAGACCTGGATTAGGTTAGGAAAATGTAAAAGCAGCCCCTTTGGTCAAACCTCTTACAAACTGTATTCGACCAGCAGGGAAACCACAAGCCTTAGTCTTTCTCGGGCAAGGGCGACGTGGACGTTGGACAAGGACTCGTGCACTGTGGGAGTTCTCATAATGGCGCTGGATTGGAACACTGTGCAAGAGAGCTATTTATGTGATCTCAAGTGAAGCTTGAGGCATATTCTGGTGCTTTCTACTTCTATGCTAGGTGAAAAAGCTGCCTACAAAAGCCTTCCTCCCACCCAAAATACTAGCTGTTAGTTGGTGACTGATCCTCAGAAATATTAAGATGAATCATATATGCTCTTTTCACAGTGTAAAAAGAGATAATTTTGAAACTCAGAAAATGTCACTTTGGGTAGTCACAAACCGTACAATTAGAAAAGCTGCCCAGCCTGAAAATTGTAAATAAATAAAATCCTGTTCTTGCATGGAAACACTTTCCTCATTTAGATTCTAATGCTTGTCTCAGGACTTGCCTCCAAGGTTGGCTGGTGTTAAAACGTGTTCAGTCCCATAATCTGATGATGGAAGGCAGCCTTTGTTCTCCACCCCTCTTCCCTGGGGCCCTCCCTGGCTAACCTGCTGCTCTCAGTAACCCACGGAACTCAGCGCGGCCTCTCTCCAGGCGCTGCTCTCACCTACAGGCAGCTCGAGGCGCCCCCACCCCGGTCTCCTGCCCTCGGTTGGCCTGAGAGGCGCCAGCTGACAGCGGGCTCAGGGTGGACCCAGGCACACGGAAAGGAATCCCGTGTTTCTTTCTCCTTCCCGCTTGGAGAAACAGGTATTTCTGTCTTTGATCCCTAAGCTCTGTTTTCTTTCTCTACTAAACAGCTCACTCCCTATCTCCTGGCCCCTCCCTTGCCCTTTTTTTTTTTTTTTTTTTTTTTTGCAACTTCATCACTTTTACTCGCTGCACCGTTTGGCACAGGAAAAAGAAGGACCACATCAAATAAAGGAATGCAACCACAAAAACTGCCTGGAGAAGCAAGACCTCGGATTTTTTTTTTTTTGTCAATTTACCGTTTTTGGACTTGTTCTCCCATAATCAAATCCTCCCTATCATGTTAACAATGTGGTAGTGTGTCAATACATTGGAATTCTGCTTCCATCAGCAACCCAGAGCTTTATAGGAAAATGAAGCAACGAAATATTGGTCTTACTGCTAACCTTAGGCCAGGCCTGTACTTAGGATGGGGATGTTGGCTTCTTGACGGTATGCGGGCCAAACCTTCAATGCTCTGCGAGACCTCGGGGCTGTCAGCAGAGCCTGAGCCAGTGTCTCGGGCATTACCTGGGGATGTTTCTGCCATCACAAGAGGGACATTCACTCCAAGTACACTGACTGAAGCATGCAACACCCCACATTTCTGTAAGCCAGACAAAGCTCAGACCGAATTCACTTGTAGGAATTTCAAAGACACATTCGGCAGGGATGGGGGGAGCAGAGGCAGGAGAATGGTCTGGGTAAACGGTATGGACTACAATTTAGCAATAAGAAGTAACAAAATAGTCAATCTAGATAAATAAATAAATGACTCATTTAGCTGAGTAGAAGCAATTCCTGGGTTTGGCTCTGGGACACTCATGTCTAGAGTTATCACAAAAGGGCTTGTGACAAGTGAAAAGTGTTATTTTGCTGTCGTTTTAAATTTAAAACATGTGTCCAACACATAAACCATTTAGGGATAAAAGTAAGGTGCCATAATTCCCAAACTTTTGGGAGTCACTATTTCATTCCTTTAGGATATATGTGTTATAGTTAATGTTTAACAATGGTTGGCAAATAATATTCATCATAAATGAAAACACCAGTTAGAGGCTGAATACTTCTGATGTTGTGATTTTGTGACTAAGCTGGTAAACTAAACTGTCCATAACATGCAGGTTAAGTAGTTCTGTTGTGATTTTGGTTTAGTTCACATGGAACAGAAACGTGCCATTTTGGTTAATATTGGGAATTGGCTTACTCTTTTTTTTTTCAAGTTTATTTATTTATTTTGAGGGGGGAGGAGCAGAGAGAGAGGGAGACAGAGAATCCTAAGCAGGTTCCATGCTGTCGCCACAGAGCCCAATGCAGGGCTTGATCCCATGACCATGAGATCATGATCTGAGCTGAAACCAAGAGTCGGATGCCTAACCAGCTGAGTGCCCCCGGCGCCCCAAGAAATCAGCTTGCTGTCGAACACCCTGTACAGCACACACAAGCAGTCACAGAGGAGCCAGTGGGCAACGATTCTCCGCCTCCATCTGCCCCAGCACACGCACGTACTGCGGTATCTCTCCAGCGATTCTCTTGGGGAGAAGGGAAAGGGGAGAAGAAGAAATCTCTTCTCTCATCCCCATTCTATGGTAGCATACTAGAATCTCAGGGTGAAGAAATGTGTGATTTGAACAAAACAAAACACCTTGTAGCTGCTTCTGATATGAACTAATAGTACAAAATTTTCAACTTTCAACTGCCCCCAACCCAACAGTGAACACACAGAAGGAGAAGCCTTCTATCCTTAGGATAAGGAAGGAAGACCTTCTCAGCTTGTAGGTAAGGTTGTTGGTTTCCCAATTTTGGCAGAGCCCAGCCTGGCCCCGGCTCCACCTTTATGAGCCAAATCACCCATGGAATTTCACATGTCTGCGGATCTTCTCAGCCCCCTTTCCAGCTCCTCCTCCCCACCGCAACGCTGCGGCTGCCCAACATGGCTGAGAGTATGATAATGTCAAGGCAGTGGATGATGAAGAGGAGCCGGATCCACAGGCCACTGCTTGCTTAGAAGCACAGCCTCTACTCCATGCTGCTACAGCCGAGATGCTTGGCCCTGCGGCCAGCTACTGCCCCAGGAAGTGCCCCCAAGTGTGGGCACAGGATGTCACCAGGGCACCAAAGCAGGACACAGACAACCGAAGAGAGTACTGCTCCTCTCCACAGCACCCCTCATCTTCGCCCCCACCCCCCACCCTCCAGGCAGCATGCTCCAAAATCACCTGAAAAGCAGAGGGAGCCACCTTCCGGGGCACCCTGGGGAGGGGGAGGGGAGGAAAGATGATGAAGGGAACCTGCAGATCTGAGGGTTGAGGAGGCTATGAGCACCGTCAGACTTCTAACGGAAGTAACATGCATTCAGGAGACGCTCGTCATGTAAAAAGCATTTTATCTTACTAAATAAACTGTCTACTTACGAACAGAGAAAGTGGGAGTTCAGTTCTCTTAATACCCATCTGTGCAGAACTGGGAGCCTGTTTCTGAATATCATAATTTATTTACCTACGTCTTTTACTTTAAAAAAATCCATTGGTTTAAGCACTATTTTTATCAAATTCTCTAAAATAGATTATTCAAAACAGCCATGCCAGTAAACAAGGGCCTGAGCACGAGCTGACTCGGGGCAGGCCTGAGGAAAAGCAGCAGGGGGCCCAGGAGGCATGAAGGGGCCCAGGCAGCTTCGAGAAGTCTGGGCTTGAGGGGGGCTTGCTTACCCTACAAGGCAGGTGCGCTGCTTCCTTGAACCCCGCAGCACAGATGCAACACAAGGAGAAAGGTTTTAGTCAGGCAGGGTTCTGGTAGACGTAGACAACTCCTAGGCCAACTTGACTGGCCAAATATAATTGAGTTTGGCTTAATAATTTGTTTGAAACTTTCCTGACTGCTTCAGAATTATGACTTTCTTAAGCTTTCAAAAGTAAAACATTCGAAACATACTAACAGAGCAATATTAATAGCAAAGAGGGGAATGCAAACACAACTTAAAAGTTGGAGGAGCTGAATCACCGCCACTGAATCCTGACTCTGTAGCAGGACTGTGTCACTGGCGTCGACGGACCAGAAGTAACTCCACCCAGACTTACATGGAAAAGGACCACGCCGACCCGATCTCTTGGTGTAAGGAGGCAGGTGCAGGCACTCTTACCTCGCAGGAGTCCTGCTGCTCTCCCCAGCTAACAATCCCATAGAAGTCTGTGGGTATCTACAGTCTCCGAGGAGAAAGGCAGGGAGGGGTCCACAACTTCCGGGTCACCTGGCAAACCCTAAGCATCAAAGTCTGCAGGGCCCAACCGTCCACCCCAGGGCCCCCGGCACTCAGAGGAGAGGCCCCAGGCATCAGCATCCCTCCCTCTCAATCAGACCGAGAAATATCTTGGTATGAGCTGTGGCGAATGGAGGGCAACTCACTTTCGTGGGGGGTGTTCTCATTTTGCTTGGAACTGACAGGGGCTCAAAGACAATTCAGAGCAGGGGGGGCCCCGAAGCTCACACATCACCTCAAACTCAAGCTGCAGCCATGCGCATCACCTGAGCAGCAAACACTCTTAACTGTCCTCTAGACCCAACACATGGCTCAGGCATATCCGGAGACAGGGGCCTCCTGAGGAGGGTGAGGACTGAGCCAGCGCTCAGAGAGAAGGTATGACGGGTTCACACGGGTAGAACCAAGTCACAAAGGTAACATTATTGATCTAGATTCTACTACTATTCAGAAGGTCAATAATGACAGGTACCGCATACTGAAACCTTCCATGAGTCAGGCATTGTACTCCAAGTTTTCATTTGTTAGCTTTACTTACTCCTTACAAGAGACCTATAAGGTTGACATGTCCTACAGATGACACAGTAAGGCGTGGCAGGTTAGGTAACTGACTCAGTTAACTTATCCAGTAAATAAAAGACACTGGGTTGAATCGAGCCATTCAATTCCTGAAGCCATGTATTTCACCACTGCTCCAAACCCTGCCTTGCACCACAGACCACCTGGCTGTGGGGGCTCTAGTGGTCACTTAGCTTTCTTGGTATTATTTTCTTATATGCACAGTGAGGATGAAGCCAGCTAACTCTCAAATCCCTTTTGGTTCTCTCATTATTTCCTGGTCTAATGCAGTGGTGTAGACAGGGAGGTAGCTTTTTGGGTTCAGAAACCTAGAAGACTGTCTTATTACAGAAAGCTTTAGAAATGCTAGAACAACTGAGAGATCTAGTCTCAGTATATAAACTTTTCTGGCACAAAAATTAAGAAATAGTGAAAGCATATGATGAAGAGACACGCATGCTAGGTGCTGTCAAAAGGGAGGGTGCTTCACGCAGGAAGTGGGGACTCTGAGCCATGCCTGTCCCCATAGGTGATCTTTTCCACCAGCTTTGCATGGATGCAAGTTCCTGCAGCCAACAGTACCACAGTTTCATTCTACAACGGGACACGTGGACTCTAAGCCCTCCATGCTTGCTTGGTTCCTCAGCGGCCTGCCCAGCCCTTCAGGAGCTGTTACTGAGGCCTCGTTAATACTAGAGGGTCTTCTCACCCCCTACGCCCAACTATAATCCTATTCCTTTTAACTAAATATGAAACCATCTCTCACAGAACAGTTTCTTTCCTTGTAATTCTCTGCCTGATGTTTTCTCTGATTAAACAGAAGATCGTTCCTAGCACAAGCCTTGAACAAGGGCAGGCATTTGTGATAGGCAGAACGACAGGCAGAATAGTCTTCAGAACCTGTGAATCTGTTACGTTACACAGTAAGACAGACTTTGCAGGAGGTTAAAGACCTTAACATAATTATCTTGGATTACCTGGCTCGGCTTGACCTAATCACACAAGTCCTTAAAAATAGAAGAGGCAAACAGAAGAGTAAATAAGAGATGTGGCACCAAAAGAGACAGAAAACACTGAAAGCAGGAGGGACCTGTTGCTGGCTCTGAAGATGGAGGAAGATGGCCGCAAGCCCAGGGAAGCAGGCAGCCTACAGGGGCTGGCAAGACCATCCGGCGGTCTCCAGCAAGGACACGGGCTGCAGTTCTCTCACTTCAGGGAACTGGATTCTTCCAATAACCTGAGTGAACAAGGGAGCACATTCTCCACTAGATTCTCCAAAAAGGAATATGGCTCCCTAACATCTTGATTTTAGCCCAGTGAAACTGACACTGGACTTCTGACCTACAGAAGTAGGACAATCAGTCTGTGTTGTTTTAAAAGCTGCTCAGTTTGCAGCAATTTGTAACAGCAGTAATGGAACCCTAATACAGCACTCAAAATAACAATTCTTTTTTGGAGATGAGGTTATCTTTCTTTATGCAACAAAATAATGATAGCAATGGCGTATGTCCCACTGAATGAAACAAAATCAGAATACAAATAGATACAAATAGACAAATACAAATTTTCTGATATGAATAAGTAAATGGATAGATACACGAGGGAAGCTCTTCTTTGTAACTAAAAGCCAACTACTAAGTGCAGAAGGAAAGATGAAGCTAGAAAAATCATCAATGGATGTTAAAACTAGTGGGTGAAAGTCTGATGAGGATATTTTCATAGTCTCAACCTATATCCTCATAAACTTCTTATTAATTACAAAGTGAAAATTAGTAACGTTAAAGAAAACTCGTAGACACCACCTTAGCCAAGTGATCAAAGTTAACATCACCAAACCTGGGGCAAACCAGCATCATGTGCCCTTGGGACACATACCATGTATGCTCATTACTGTCAAAAATCCATAACCTGAATCTAATCATGAGGAAGCATCAAATGAATCAAAATTGAGGAACAAAATAATTGGCCAGTACTCCTCAAAACCGTCAAGGTTACGGAAGATAAAGAAGGACTGAGAAACGGCTCCAGACTAAAGAAAAATAGACATGACAACTAAAGACAATGTGTGATCCTGACTTGCATCCTGGACCAGGGTAAAAAATATCTAACGGGGATAATAGTGGAACAATTGACAGAATTCAAATACAGAGTGTGGCTTAGAGAACTGGACTGTGTCGATGATACACTTCCTGATTTGAGAACTGCACTGGAGTTGGATGAGAGAATGCCCGTGCTCTTAGGAAATACTTTCTGAAGCAGTTAGGGTAAAGTGTATCATGTGCCCAACTCTTCACTGGCTGAGTTAAAAAAAAAAGTCAGAATATACAAATACAGGGGCGCCTGGGTGGCTCAGTCCATTACACGTCAGGCTTCAGCTCAGGTTATGATCTCACGGTTTGTGGGTTCAAGCCCTGCGTTGGGCTCTGGGCTGACAACTCAGAGCCTGGAGCCTGCTTCAGATTCTGTGTCTCCCTGTCTCTCTGCCCCTCTCATGCTCACGCTCTCTCAACAATAAGTAAACAAATAAGTAAAAGAATTACATAAGGTATTTAGCAAAGTGGCTCACACACGGTTTTAAACGTCACTTCCTATGACCACTGAGTTCTTATACATAGGTACTCATTTGTTTCTCTTGTAAGAAAGAGAATCAACATTCAAACCAAACTAATAAATTCATTTAGTGGGTGTCTACTGTCAAATGCTTGAAAAGTCACACTTTTAATGAACCTAAGAAACCAATTTGCCTTGGAGGAAAGTGCAGCTAAAGGCCCCTTTTAAACTCTCTTTCTCCCTATCCAGCTCCCCGCCCCCCTTCCCTGAGACTCTACAACTTTACACATGTGCCTTCAGATGGAGAATCGCTTCCGCGTGGCAGACATCCTGCTTCTCCCACGGCCCACGGCTTATTCTCCTGATGCAGGATGGCCCCTGCCTCTCTCGGGCCACACTGACCCGCTTCCTTACCATTCTGAATTCCAAGTGTCTGCTGCTTTCGTGCTTCCTCTCCTTCCCAACAGTTTAGCTGGCCACCCAAAGGTGCTCTTATTGATTATCTTAATGACTATTGACCTCCACACAGCACTTATGAATACAGGTCATTCCTCACACATAAAATGCCCTCTGGCCATTATTCCTACCCAGCCGTGTCCACCATCCAGAACACTTACATGAGTGCCATCTGTGAAGTCTTTCTTTTTCCTTTTTAATCACCTTATTTTTTTACATTTTTCAGTAATGCACTGAGGGGCCTCGTTAGAGAACTGTATAATAAGCAAGCGATTTGCTGTTAATCTATTAAAATTAGAGAAGGAGGGGTGCCTGGGTGGCTCAGTTGGTTAAGCGTCTGCCTCAGGTCATGATCTCATGGTTCGTGGGTTTGAGTCCTGTATCGGGCTCTGTCTGGGCTGACAACTCAGAGCCTGGAGCCTGCTTCAGATTCTGTGTCTCCCTCTCTCTCTGACCCTCCCCTGCTCACACTGTCTCTCTGTCTCTCAAAAAAAAAAAAAATAGAGGAGTATAATTGAAGAAAAAAAAAGCTATGCTCTTTCGTTTGCTGAGTATCAGAGGTGATCTGGAGCCGTTCCTGACTACGGCGATAATCCATGCCTCTCCTCTTCACTCACTCAAGAAAAATTAACGGGTGTGCCAGAGAACAACATGAATACCGTTCTTGCTCTCATAGAGTTTCTAATAAGAGATATTCTAATAAAAGACAGATGATGCAACAATGAAATGATAACAAAATAACTGAATAGAACAGAAAGCACTTAGGAAGGAAACAAAATATAATGCCAAAGAGCTTGACTCGGTTGCTGGGAAGGTAGTGGGAGGCAACTTTACAGCAATCAGGAAAAGCCTCTCTTGGGGAAATACATTTAAATAAGATCCTAAGGATGGAGTGGAGGCAAATAAGTAAACAAGTGGCGGCAAAGAGCCTTTGTGGTAGAGGAAACAGCACGTGCAAGAGCCCAAAGGTGGCCACGAGCCTGGAGTGCTTGCAGACCAGGAAGAGGTCGATGTGGCCCAAACAGCACGTGGGGCGGTGGGAGATGAGGGGCCGAATGTGCTGGCAGGGCCGGCTTAGGAGGGCTGTGGTGAGGGGTCTGGATGGTTTCTCTCTCCATCAGAGGGTTTATACAAGCTCTCCACAGAAAAGGTGCTTAACAGATGCTTGTGAGGGGCGTAAATGACAAAAGCAAGCAGGGAAATGGAGCCAATATTCTCCGCTCTCGGATGACGGTTTCTGTCACCAACATGCACATGTGCTCCATCAACCTTAACTTCAGGTCAGCAGGTCTGTTATCCTGCAGGAAAACAGAGTTGTCATGGCAACCCTAATTATGTGGTTTTCTTTCCAAGAAGGATGAACCAAATCCTGCACTCACAGGCTGGTTGGGCTCTCTAAAATACTGGAAAGGACGGCAACCCTCTACAAGTTGGAACACTTAGCACAGGGAGTGCCCCATGTACCAACAGCGGGTTCCCGAAGTCGGCTTGTTTGTGAGCTCAGGGGAGGCGTTTTCCTTTAGAAATAATGTTGTGAAGGAGGTGACACTCTTAAGGCAATCCACTAAAGCTTTTAAAAATCCATAGAGAAGCAGAGATACTGTAAATCTGCGATGAGAAAATAACAGAAATGAGTACTTTTGAAATGTAGCAATTAAACAAAAATTAGGTCGGAGCTTTTAATTTATCCTAATGCTCTTAACTGAGGAAGAGAAGGTTTAATTAGAATAAAACGAGCAGAGAAATGGGAAGGAGATTCAGTGCAGATTCTCATAAGGAATTCTGGGCACCATCAAGGCTTTTAGAGGTTAATGTCACTGATTCTTTTCATTATTATTACTTTGGATTCAGGTGTCTCTCAGCCTAGTCATAATCAAGGTCATTTTGGGCTCAGAAAAATAAGAAAAACCTGTGAAGAAGGGCTGCCCTGAGGTTTTCAGCTGTCCTGAGAGTCTCTAAGGAAATAGATTTAAGAGAAAGGTGGCCCAAAACATAATTAGGGAAGCTCTGAAAAACTGGAAAAATAAAATGAGGGAGAAAGAAAAAAGAAATCCCCATGAGAGTCAGCAACAGAAACTGGTTCACCTAGGACAGCTTGATTGCTACCAAAAAGCAGGGAGGTGCGGAGGAGCAAGGACAAAGGGGAGAGTGAGAAAGACAGGACAGGTGCAAAGGGGGCAAGGGTGGGAAGTTAAGGACCAAAGACAACTGGTCTTGGATGGGTGGAGGAGAAGAAAGTTTTCATTCATTTATTCAAACATGTGGGATGCTTGAAAATTGAATGGCACATTCTTCTAAGATTGAATCTGCACTTCCTATAACTGTGTCTCTTCCAAAATACCCAGCACAATGCTTTGGGTGTGAAAGAGTTTAATAAATTCTTGTTAAATATGTGAATACTGCAACACCGACAAAAGCAGCAGCTGACACTTATTAAATGCCCATTACACGTTAAGCATTTTATACACATCATCTTGTTTAATCTTCACAACAATATGAGATAGTTATTAGCCCCATTTTACAGATGAGGAAGCTGAGGCTTACATAAGTTAGGTGGTATGCTTAAAGTCACACATAGTAAATGATGAAGGCCGCATTAGAACAAAGTCTTATTCTTAACCTCTCTCCTGTATACCTGACTCAATAAATATTACGGCACTGCTAAGAAAGAACTTCAAAGGCCAGATTTTCAACAAGTGTCTGATCAATTCCTCTTGATATTCATCAGTGCAGAGTTAACAATAACATGAACCCATATCCCAAATTGCTTTCTCTGGAATATTCTTTAGATTGTTTTACCACTGGTGATATGGGGCCTGCAATGGGTGTTTGGAGAAGGCAGCAGTTCAGGACAGATTTCAACTGCCAAACCACATAAGCACATCAATAGTTGCAGAGAAAATATTTGACCATATCCAATAATCATTCATGATAAAAACTCCCAGCAAACTAAGAATAAAGGGGAAACTCAATTTGATAAAAGAACACATACAAAAATCCTAACATTATACTTAATAGTAAAAGACAGAATGCTTTCCCACCTATGATTAGGAACAAAGCAAGAATGCTGCCTCTCACCACCGTTATTCAACACAGAACAAGAAGTCCTAGCCAATGCAATATGGCAAGAAAAAATAATAGGCATATATATCAGAAAGAAAAAATAAAACTGTCTTTATTTGAAGATGTCATGATTGTCTAGGTAGAAAATCCCAAGGAACTACAAAAAGTCAGTAGAATAGATAAACGTAGCAAGATTGTAGGATACAAGATCACCACACAAAGATGAACCATATTACTATATACTAGCAACAAACATATGCAACCAAAATTAAAATCATGGTATCATTTATGACTCTCTCAAAATAAATGAAAACCTACCTACCTTCCTAAGTAAAATGCAAAAACAAAGAGACAGCACAAAAAAGTTCTTCTGCAGTGATATAACAGCCTTGGTTCATGACTGCGGTGGTGGTTACATGAAACTACATAAGACAAAATTACATACAGCTATACACACACACACACGCATAAAAACATGCAAACGAATGTAGGTTCTAAAGATGCTGAAGAGAGATAGATGAATGCAGTATATAAGAAAATGTTGTTCAATATGAAGAATGACTATCTGGAGTCCATCACACTATGTTTTCTGGCTTTGTGTATGCTTAAGAACTTTCTTAAAAAATATTTTGAAGTCCCAACCTAACTCAACATAAAGACAGCAGTTTCCAGAACCAAGCTGATGACTCTACTTTTTAATGACCAATAGGAAATTCAGGAGACATTAGAATAAAAGTCTGTGGTAGCCTCTGAAGATTTTGGCTACTATATACTGAGGAGATGCAAACTCATTCTATCACTGATCCAAGAAAAGTATCATGGTAAACCTGGAGCTCCATATCATATATGCTGCATTTTGAAAACAGATTTAAAATACCTGAATTGTCTTGTACCACTTTTTTCCATTTGGATAAAGAATTAAGAGTTAACACAGAGATGAAATCACTTTACATCTCTGATCCAAAATCTCTGTGAAGTGCTCTGCTTGCATGTTTAAAATGTTTTGTTTAGAAGAAATATAATTATTTCAAGAAATCTGCTCTGAGGAAGTTTCTGTTTTCCCCCCTTTCCTTTTACATACTCATTTCAAAGGGACTGGCCAAAATTATTTAGTGACTGAGCTTTGCTACTGTACTTCAGTTTCACAGAACACCTAATCCAGAAGCTTCAGTTGACACTGTTAGGAAGAGGGAGGCTTGTTTGCCTTGCTGTTCCCTTCTCTTGCATTCTCCCTCCCTGCCTTCCCCCTCCCCCTCTTAACGGGAAAGCAAAATAATTCCTTCTTTTATTGGAAAAAGAAGTCACTGTAGTACATGCTATCTTTCTCTTTCCCTGAGGTATAAAGGTGAAATACAATCTCCTGCTACCACCTTTGCACCTGGCAAACTCAACAGCTTTCTTTGATACCTAGCTCAACCACCAACATACCTTGATGAAACCACTATGCCCTTTTGGGAAGTTACCAGCATAGCACTCTCTTCTATTCTTCTAGTGTACGTTGTTCATAATTCAGACACAGCACTTTCCATAGTATAGTATAACTTACTATTTCATATGCTGTTCTTTCTCCCTAGACTGTGAGCAGCTCAAGGGTGGAAACACATCTTCTTATTTGTCTTAGTAGCTACAGGACTTGGCTCCATCCCAGGCATGTAATAGGTACTAAATATCTTATAAATTAATAAAAGACAGGAAAGCAGGAAAGCACCAGAAAGGCTTTCCCTTACCCCAGCTCCCCCTGCAGGCTTTTCTTTTTCAAGAGACTTAAATGTTGAAATGTTGGAATGACATTTGTGGGAAGCTGCAGAGCCAGTGAACCATGTATAAGCCCAGAAATTTCGACATGTAAGGAAAGAAGTACAAGAAAAGAATGGTGACATTATGGAAATGAAACCACAGGGTTAACAATTAGAACGGTTAAAGGTATGTGAATAAGATAGTTAATTATACCAAGACTTTTGCTTTCTTCTGGATTTCTCTATATCAATTACTTTGAAATACAGATATGTACCCTTAGAATTTAAGATTGATTATGTTAGGAAATAACTGTATTTCTATAAAGGAAAATCACGTTAGAATGTTTACCTCAAGTAAACTGTTTACGTCTCAATCCCTAGTACTGGACTGTGTAGTATGAACAAAAAAAGTCACTACCTTCTAATGGTCGGCAACCCTAACTTAGGCCAAATGTCTGAGAACAGACTTCAGCTGTGACCCTGAAGAATAAAGGACCCATGGTGGCTAGACAAGTACCTGACACATGGCTGTCCAGTGAATGTATGTTGAATGAATGAATGAATGAGTAATGTGACAACAATAACAATACAATCAGAGCACATACATCATCTTGTACTCATCTGGCAGGCCTTCCCTGCCTCCCTCAGTTGGCAAGGCTTTAATTCAGTGTCTAGAAAGTTAACAATTTTTACTGTTCCTTATCAAGTTAATCCTTTTCCCCCAGGCCACACCTACTAAGAGGAATCTGAACATTGGGCTAAAGTCCAAAGTTTCTATTATTGGCAGAGTCCCCACCCCTAATTTGTAGGATGCCAATCTCAGCAGATTTCTAATAGGTAATCAGAACCTTCTCCACCCAAGGCGGCTACTACAGAAAACAGCACGGCCTCGGAGACAAAGTAACCATCACCCCCAACTGCACCTCCACTCTGAGGAAGACCCAGGAGAGGGTGCTGACGTCCTGCTATGGTGACCACTTTGGGTCAGAAAAGGATCTCTGAGATGCGGGAATGGGGTATGACAGAAACTGACCAACTCAACTGGCTTTGAATCTCAAAACTTCTTATTGCAAAGAACTTATTAGGGACCCTCAGACCTAATTTAGCCTCACTGCATGTTTCAGGAAACTGACACCAGACACAGTAAAAGACCTGCCTGAGAATAACACAGCTGGCGAAAGTAGCTGTGACTAGAACCATCTATTCTGTGTGTCTGGTCTCCCCGCAAAGAAAGGGGACCAAGAGGCAGAGAGAAACACCAGGGGTGAATAATCGGTTCATCGGGAACTGGTGCGACTAGCACACCGGGTTAGAGGCCGCGAGCCCATCACCCCAGAGCCCTGCGCGCCCGGCAGTTCCGCCAGACCCTGTGCAAGTACTGAGGGGAAGACATCGAGTGGACAGATCCACTGAAGAACTTGGAAAATGGCCTGAAGAATCAGAGACGGTGGCGGGGCGGGGGGTGGCACGCAAGCAGGTATACAAGGAAAACAAGGGAAAGAAACCGAAATGGTAGGAAAGGTACAATAAGAGAAGAATTTGTCTACAAGGCAGTGTTTCAGGGGCCCCTTCTGGACATCAGAAAGGCTGAATAAGCAAACAGAGGTCCACCACACTCGCTTCTGATTCCAAGTTGTACAACCTGAGGTTGGAAAGGGGGTGCTTCTGCTAACTTAAAAGAATTTTTAAAGGTCTCAAAACCATCATCCTACAGTACTTATAAACTAAATTCAATGGTTTAGCTTTCTTTTTTGAGCAGCAACACCCAGTTAGGAAATGTTTCATGGACATAAATGGCCTGCTACGGACACAGCATTGAGAGCTGGGCTCTGTCTCACACTCCGAGCGTGTCCTGATGACGGCTGGCTCTCCTGGACTGCCGCCGGCCCCAGGAAGCAGGACCTGGCCCCGACCAGCTGCCTGCAGGTGTCTGCCTAGCCCAGCCCAGCGAAGTCTGCGGCCACTCAGCAATCCCATTCTCACAGGGGCGTGTGCACACAGCCTTGAACACCTTCCCCCCTCACTGGCAATTTCAGATGCACTGTCTCAGGAAAAATGTATTCTCTCTCCTTGTTCCATTTGTGAAGCAAAGAAACAAAGCAAAACAGAAATGAAAAACAGTAGCAGTGGAAACCAGGGACCTAAATCACAGAGGAGAAGCCTACCAGGAATTAGTAATGAACCAGATATACATTCAGGATACAGAAAAGGAAGTGAAATTAGATCTGATAAACAGCCTATCCCACCAAACTTAAGCTCTCTTAGGAGTGTCCAGAAACCACCATTAGAATGTTCACAACAATCTTTACCTACTTTTATACTGTCCTCTAATCTAACCTCCCCCCCCCCCCACCAGGGGCCAGCATTCAAGGCAGTTGTGTGCACAAACCATGGGAAGCGTCTGCTGTGCACCTGCCCCGGCGGACTGCTGGGCTACGGCTGTCCCCTGCTCATTTGTGGTTGTTTTACTTGATTTCTAACAGGACAGCAATTTTGTTTTGAGTTACTTCATCCTTAAGTATTCAAAGGAGATCTAATATAGTGGGTCAGCCATCAGATTTGGAGTCAGAAAGAAGGGCTTCAACCCCCGTTATGCCACTTAGGAAGCTAGTAGCAGCCCCCCAGGGAGCCCAAGGACCTGGTGATGATGCACAGACAGCACTGAGGGCTGTGCTTGGCACACAACAAGCTCTCAAGGGATGTCAGATGCTATTCGTTCCCTCTCCTCTTTCAAACTGGTAGTAGCAGTAGTAATAGTAATAGTAGTAGTAGTAGTAGTAGTAGTAGTAGTGGGGGGGGACTGTCATAATAGCAGTAAACAGTGGCAAAATCACACCGTGTTTGTAGTCAGGCAGGACTGGAGTCAGATCCTAGAGCTGCTGCCTATGCAGCGCTTCTGCAGGCACGTAGGGAATCTTTATGCAGATTATAGACACATAACCCCCATCCCTTCCTCGAAACTGAGGGATGTGCCAAAGGGCACTAGCCTGGCAGGAGGAGCAGCTGGGCAAGGGGAGCACTGGGGAGGTTTCAGGCCCCACTGCATCAGCAGCAGCATTGCCATCACCACACCCAACATCAAGAACCCAGAAGAAGAGAGATCAACGATTCTGGGGACTCTAGATCTTTGTTTCTAATATTCCCAAATTCCATTTGTCTAAGCGAGTCCTGGTCCACTGCTCTGATCAGGTCATCCTGTTAGGAGACTCTTGGCTCTCTACGTCTGGCTATAAGTCACATACAAATTCCTCAGGCCAGCATTCCAGGTTCTCTAGGGTACCTATCTACCTCTGAGCTGTGTTTCCTCCAATGCAACCTGGACGCTTTGCAAATACTTCTTTCCTGCCTTCACGAGGACACCAGCACCACAAGGATACAGATTTTCATCTGTATTGCTCAGCGATGTATCTCAAGCACCTTAGAAGAGTGGCTAGTATACAGTAAGTGCTCAATAAATACTGGAAAAGGAATGCATTTATAGACCCTTTCACCTGGAAACCCTGCCAGCCTTCAATATTTTATCTTTCCTTCCATGTCTGTCCTACTTGAAAGTTTTCCTGAGTCCTAATTTCTTCTTACATGGAATAATCTGAATGAACTGCCCAATTTAAAAAGAAGTCAGCAAAGGGGCACTTGGGGGACTCAGTCGGTTAAGCACCAACTTAGGCTCAGGTCATGATCTCACGGTTTGTGAGTTCGAGCCTGGCATCAGGCTCTGTGCTGGCAGCTGCTTCAGATTCCGTCTCCCTCTCTCTCTGCCCCTCCTTCACTCTCTCTCTCTTTCTCTCAAAAATACATAAAACATTAAAAAGAAGTCAGCAATATAATTTTTATCATTTTTGAACATTGAAGTGTTGGCAAAAATATTTACTCCTCTATGAGTAACCAAGTTATTCTAGTGCCCCTTAAGGGGAATAAATTTATATTCACCCATTATAGGTCTAAATCAGGTATGTATAAATGCCTCAGATTGGTAATGTCTATTTAATTAAAACATGCAAAATTACTTAGTTTCACTCTGTATTCTACAAAAGGGCTGGGACCTAACCCAGACTGAATGTAGGATGACATTACTTTCACAGTAAGAACTCCTCTGAAACTAAGATTCTGAGCTTTGGGGACAGACTGACTACATGAGAAACCCGGAAAAGTTAATTTCTGGAGCCTTCTTCACCTACAGAGTCCGGGATAATACTATCACCGTACTTGATTAGGATGACGTGGCAGTGCTGCACATGTCATAATCTCCCAGTGTTAGTGTCTTATCACAGCAAAAGCTCATGGGAAGTGGGCTCCGTGCACCCATGACTGTCCTGGACAGCTGTCTTCAATTCAAAGCCCAGTGATACAGGTTGGCTGAAGAAGAGAGGGATTGGAGAATTTGGCAAAAAAAGAGGTTTTACCAACCCAACCTGGAAGAGGCACTGTCAACTCTGCTCATGTGTGACTGGCAAGAAGTAGTTACACAGTCCAAGCCAACTAACATATGATCTTTATATTTAAAATTTTCCTACAGAGTGAAATTTTAGTCTGACTTAGAGTTTTATGACTGATCTCTCTGTACTTACCTATGTTGGCCTTTGAAATGCTCCTGTTCCCTTTTTTCAAAAATTTTAATGTTTATTTATATTTGAGAGACAGAGAGAGTGTGAGCAGGGGAAGGGCAGAGAGAGAAGGAGATACAAAATCTGAAGCAGGCTCCAGGCTCTGAGCTGTCAGCACAGAGCCCAACATGCGGCTCAAACGCATGAACTGTGAGATCATGACCTGATCTGAAGTCGGCTGCTCAACCAACTGAGCCACCCAGGTGCTCCGAAATGCTCCTGTTCCTAAGTATGCTGAGGAAAGATATTCCAAAGAGTCAGGAATCCCACAGATGACTCAAGTGCTGGTCCACACTGTAAGTGACTGCTGAGCACCCCATGCTCATGCTTCTGGAAGGTTCCTAGGGAATGCACTCTGTATGCCGCTTTGGTCTTAAATATCAGGCTGGTTCTTGAGTTCTCTAAACATTGGCCTCAACTTTGTAATTTTCATACCATCTACCACCAATCTCTAGCTTAATGCAAATGTAAAAAATTTTTTTCCCAAAAAAGCTGCAAAATTTTAAGTAGATACGTAAGGATTTCTGCTCAAAGGTGGATAAAACAGACAAAATGAATGTACAGGTAACTTACAGAGATGATGATAACAAAGACTAAATCAGGGGATTAATATGTAACATATATCAGGAACTCCAGTGAATCAAAAAGAAATAAGGTAAAAATGGGCAAGATATATGAACAGGCAATTCATAGAAGGGGGAACTTAAATGGGTGAAAGCAAATAAAGTGATGAGCAGACTGCAGAGAAACAAAAATTAAAGATGCCATAAAGATTGGCAAAAATGATAAGCTGGTAATAACACAATGTTATCCCCAGGGATGTAGGGAAAATGAGCCTCCCCAAGCATCTCCCCTGAGATTCTAAACTGGCCTTCCTTTCCGGAAGGGCATCTATTTGTGCTGTGAGGGTGTCCAGCACAGCACATCATGATGGGAATGAGGAGAAAAATGTGGTGGATGCCTGGGGTGGAACTGCACATGGCAGCAAGGTTCAACCACCTATGTACACGGAAGAAGGACCCGAAAAGCATACAGCCTAGCAAATGCGAGAAACAGAACGAGAAGCTTAGGATATCATCTATGTCAGTGAAAAACATCACTTATGTCAAGTCCACAAAACAGCGCTATGTATTTTTGAGGGCATTTTGAGAACATTATCAAGGAGAATGGAAATAGAACAGATGATAATGTGCTCTATTAACTAACCAGTACGAAGAACTCAAGTTTCTACCCCAAGCTTCCACAGAGACTCACATCCACACAAAATGGTAGAAAATCATCTGTAGGAATTAGTTGTTATTCATCCACGAAGTTCTTCCTAAAGTTACTGACTGATGTATGCAGACAAATGGAATAACATAGGCTATGGGGTGACAGGGATCTGAACAGAAAAGACTTTAAAGCAAATAAAAAATACTGATGTTGTTCCTTGTTGTTTAACTGCCAGAGTAGATCGAAATTGTTTCACAGGAGCCTTCAAAAAGAAGAAGTGAGCCTTCTTTGTGTGGAATTAATTGATAAATGCTCTGAAGCAAGAAACCCAGATCCTAAAATATAAGGCAGCCCTGGCAGAACATAGTCATGGAGACCTAGAAAAGTAAAATTCAGTGAATTTGTTATAAAGGTCAAAGTACTACCTGTCACCTAAGCTCACTCTGATATTTCATTCCGACTTTGCCAATTTTGGTACATGTTAATTTGGGCACATCATTACCCTACACACGGGACAGGATGTATCCCGCAGTGATTCATCAATAGGAATGTATTCTCTCTGCGGGGGTGTAAGGACACGGCGAGGTGAAGGTACAAAACACATGCTGATCTTTCGCCATAATCGACTGCAATAAAAAATGGGAGTCGTTTTCTCCCACGTTTAAAGCACTAACAGCATATATATTTGTGCTGTATGTTTTATAGACTTTATCATATATTACCCATTGAAGATTTTTTTATTATGTTTGTCTCTTTTTTTTTCTTTGATTTTCCCTCTGGCTCTCCCTCTTTCATCACATCTTAAGAAAGGATGAAGGTCCTGATTATTCGTACTCACGTGTTCAATTCTGGGGGCAGATACTTAAAGATAATGTTCTGGGCAAGCCAACCACTGCACATGCTTCTCTCCTCCCAGCTGCATGTATTAAGGTAACAAAAGCCCCACCAACTAAAATGTTCCCATCCCATAAACTAGGGCAACATTACCAAGTCCTGCTTTGACAAATCCAATTCACCCTGCTGGTTTTGAAGCAACCAGGTGCTGGAATTACAGTAGAATTTTCTGTCCTCTGAGGAACTTCATACTCAGCCTTCAAGAATATAAGCCGTCCTTGATAAAGCTACAGAGAGATGTTACTTCTTAAATCAGAGGAGAAGGGATAGGAGACGGGGAGCAGGAAGGCAAGGGAAGGAGAAGGCACAAATGGGGAAGGGAAGGAAGGAGGGAGAGTAGGCACCAGGAAGCAGGGGGCAGGTGTGAGAAAGGACGCAGGGATGAATGGAGGAGGGTCAAAGTTGAGAACTACTAATAGAGCGAGATTAACATAATCCAATATTAGGAATACAGGAAGAACCCTGGTCACGAATTGCTCTCCATAAAGTAGTACTTATCCAAACCTCCCTGTTCTCTTCTCTGGGATTTATTTTCATCCTCTGACCCTGCAGTGCTCTCCTAGCTGGTCTTAACAATCCTTATCAGAGCAGGGGTGAGACCTGCACCCAGAGACTTCTGAGCGCTCTCAGTTTTAAAAGCTTTTAACTTCCTCTGGCAAAGGATGGCCTTGGCCTGCTGCTCTCAATTGTTCCCCTGGCCACCTGGGCACGGTGGGTCACCCCGCACAACTGCCCAAATGGAGGAACATCCGGGTTCTGCATCTGTACGGTGACCACAGTGATCTTTCATCATCTGGGGCTCCCGCTCCATTCTGTGGCCTGGCCTCTGTCAGTCCTCCGCGTCTTGCCAGAAGCTTTGTCTTCGTTTTGCAACCTGTTCCTGCTGATGCACGGCGCTTGCTTGCCAGCCTCTTTGGACGTCTTGAGACTAAAGAAATCCCTGGCAAGCAACTGTGGAGGATTAGTTGAGGCTACAAACTGGAGATGAAACTCCTGATACAGCCAAATCTTAAAAGTTTGTCCTTTTTTTTTTTTTTCCTTCTCTTCCTATTGAAAATTCACCACAGAAGAGTTTTTTTAAAAAAAATTAACAGTGATCTCTTGGTGACAACTACCCCCATAAATCAGAGGCGGATCCTTATGCAGAGAGATTCAGAGTGCCACGTAACACCCAGGCCAACATCACATCCTCTCTGAGTGGGCACGGACTCCCTCAAACATTCATCTCTCTTGGCATCTTACTCGAAGCTCCATACATAAAAAAAAAAAAAAAAAAGGAGAAAGCAATATAAACGAAAATGTGTGCGTAAGGCAGCAAACAAATGTTGAGGAGATGGAGTCCACATTAGCCATATGGTATTTTTTGGTAAAAACAATCATGATGTGATATTAGGACCAAAGAATATGAAATTCAAATTCATCTCTAAAATCTGGTATCTTGTTTATTTCTGCTATCGTGTTGTACACTAGGACTTCTTTCCTTATTATTAAGTCCTCAAAAACAAAATGAGAAAAAAAGATGACACTTTAATATGAAATAGCATACTGCTTTTTTTTTTCCAGTGGGACATAAGACATAGCTCGTTGGTTATTACAAAAATTTACTCCCTGTGCCATTAAAAAACCCAACAAAACCACAAAACTTGGTAAACATGTAAACAGCTTAGAGTTTTTAATCTCGAAAAACAAACTTTGTAGTCTCAGTCTATTTTTGGAAAGGTAAAGCATGTTATCTATTGTTTGAATTTGATGGGCTGTTTCCGTCAAGTGAGCAAGGAGAAGAAGTTATTTAAACTATTATTCATAGATAATGAGGCCGATTAATTGCTTCAGCAAACTCCCAGCTGCCTACGAACATGCACTTGACCCTGTGGCCGAGTGAGTGTGTGCACACTATGGTCACAAATGGGAAACTCAGGATGCTTTTTTCCATCTGAAATGACATAGTGCTGTTTTCAACAGGAGTGAAGATGAGGCTTAATATCTATAGATAACATTATATTTCATTTACTTCTCTAACAAATTAACCTCGTTAGCCTTCCATTAGTAGAGGGTAATAAGGTACAAACATTCAACAGAGACACTTAGACTTAGTGAGAGGCCAATGGCCAATGATGATCCGTGTACGAGGAAGACAGAAGACTCAGCAATGACTAGCGAGGGAAAGAAATTTAGTGTAAAGATCCAATCTTCGGTCCTGCCTTCTCCTCTTAGTATTGTTCACTGCCAACAGCACAGTAGCTAGGAAAGGTTGTTCGGAAAGTAGATACCAAATCAACTATGAAGATCAACAAGACTGCGATGTGTTCTGCATTTCCCTAAGAGGCACATCTCACACGTTTAGGGGAGAAGGTACCAGTGCAAACTGTGATTAGCAGTTCGCTTTTACTAACACATAAAGAACAAACAGGAGTTTCCTAAGATTTCCTTTGTAAAATAACAGGGTGTTAGGAACTGTCCGGCTCTACCAATACTCTGCGTTCCTGTCAATCCTAGATAAAAAGCGTTTAACTTAGGTCTTAACAGTCCATGGTATTTGGTTCTATACCTACTGATGATGGCTTTCAAATCCTGGCCAGAAACTCAGTCTGCAGGCTCTTCAAACTTCAATTGCTGCACACTGATACCTGCCTACAGCCCAGTCTGCGGACCCCAACCCAACATTGCTCCTCTCTGCTCTCTGCTCCTCACCTGCTTTACTGCCAATTAAATGGACAACATAACTCCCAAACTCTTCTGTAACCTTGGCTTACACAATACCAGTTCTTTCTCTTCTTAGCTAATATCGACTCTCTGCTTTATCTTCTAGACATTAACAGTAGTCTGTACAAAATAATAATCCATTCAAAAAATTTACTGAGCATTTGCTATTTGCTGAACAAACACAATTCTAAGGGTTGAGTGTGTAGTAGTGAACAAAGTCACTTGTGACATTTTTAAATTTAGAAATAAAGACTGTCATCTGGGAGAGAAACCCACAGCCAACCAAACAGCAAATATAGGCTTAGAAAAAGGAAGAGCTGGGTGACACTTATCTGTACCAGCCTAGCCAAGAATATACACGTAAAATATGCAACTTGCTATAAGCACATAATAAAAGAGGGGGGGCTATGTATCAGCCCAGAAGTCAATTCAGCATGTAATGTAACACATGTCACTTTGCTTCTGGGATTACACCAATTGGCACAATGATTCCAAAATCAATTGTTTGCCCTCAATGCTGACCCAGCACAGGGATTAGCACTGCATTAGAAAAATGAATCCAAGAGGCAGAAAAACAAGAAAGGCACTAAGAAATATGCTGAGACAGAACCATGGAAACAGGTACACAAATTCAAGCCAACCAACCTCAAATTCTACCTTCTAATAATCTTACCTAAGCAGTAGCCTTAGGTACTTAAGTACTTAGTGGGACAGGCCCTGTAGGGAACCCTACAGACCAGTGATCTACTTTCTCTTCCTTTGGTCACCCTGCAGGTCTCAGCTTGGTCAGGCCCTCTCCTCTCAGTCTTGCTGCCAAAATCACCACACTCTTAATCCGCACCCCCTGACCTCCATCGCCAAAGCCCACAAAGGGCTTTCTTTAGGATTGCTTGGGGGCAGGGGTTGTTATAGTTAGGATTGATTTTTAATACAGTTAGGGCATTAAAAAGTTCTCTTCTTCCCTTTCTTCCTACCTGTATCCTGTAGGTTAAGAACAAAGATTATGGATGCCATATTGGGTCTCTGCTTACCTAATGGCCTGAGGAAAGACTGATATTAATGAAGAATATTACAGCCAACTATAAACTCTGATAACTGAATGTTGCAAGAAAAAAGACCCAGTCTTGGGCTTTCCTGGTATTTAGTCACTGGCACTAAGGCAAAGAAGGTAAGAAGGGAGCAGGTGCTTGGACGTGGAGCAAAAAGGCAGCATTGGGTACGAACGATCCAAAACCAGGCTAAAAAAGACTCTGGTTGAAGGTTTTCAGACCCTCAGAGAGTATGAACACAGGCTATAACCTTGCTTTAGGGCTGCTGGTAGTTGTGAATTTTCAGGAGAGAACTTTTGCTCCCTTCTACCCAACACCAAGGCCAAGGCAGGCATGTTTCTTTGCCGTCTTCTTCTGTAGTACAGCTTCCTTTCCAATTTATCCTTACATGGAGGATACTGCACTTTAGGGTCCCGATTTTACATGAATTCTTTCATTAGACTCCTCACCTTGGGCAAAACCTTGTATTGGGTTTCTGTTCTCAACATCCAATGAGTTATCACAACCTAAGTCTAAGGACATCATGGTTAAGCAAATGTCTTTGGGTTGAAAGCTGACTTCAGTACTAACCTATTCCGCTGGATTCCTGCCTAAACATATTTCTGGCCTTTGAGGCTGTGGTTACGTTCTTTTGGCTTCACTTTTCTCTTACTTCGTTTCCAGAGGTTTTAGTCACAAAGTTTTGTTCAGGGACTTAATCTTACCGACTAGGAGAAACAGAAGCTGGAACATCTATTTTTCATGAGCAAGTTCCTCAAGTGATTCTGTTATGGAATTGAGTTTAGTTACTAGTGCTCTAAAATGGTGACGATTAGTAGACGTTAGAAGGTTTCCTGATTCCTTCTAACAAACACAGCACTTATCCAATTAATCTCTTTTACCCCAGCTTCGCCCCCCATGTAGTTTTAAGGTAGGGCACGTAGGTAACTGTCAAAAAGAAACGTTCTACGCTGAGGCACCAAGCCCATTTTCCCTAACAAGTGTTTTTGGTACTTGTAAAAGGACTTTTAAAGCACAAAGTCCTCTGTTTTGTGATTTCACCCCCACTATTTCTTTTACTTTTTTCAGCCTAGTAAATTTTGTATTACAAGTTGTATTTTTACAATAATGTCATAAGCTCAGAGAGGCTAAATAAATTGGTCAAGGACCCATATGCACTGAGGCTTTGAATCAGAAGTCAGTGTGACCCAAAAATTTTTTTCTCCTCTACCTGTGATGCTATCTCAGACAGAATACAGTCTCATGTCCCCCTGGAGCTGATTCAGAGATGAAGAAAATGGGGTTAAAAAAATAGTCAATGACAAGGTCACAAACACAGGTCAAGTTAATGGCACAATGGACAGTGAACGTGCCTGCCTAATCTTTAAAAAATTAAAAACTTTTTGCGTGAAAATGTCTTAATTTTTGGATTATTCACTCTTGCGAGGAGCACCATGCTCACCGTGGTGGAGGCTGACGCCTGTAAAGCATGAAAACTTACAGCAAACCACCTTCCAGCGCGTTAGGTGTCGGTGGCGGCCCCGCAGTGTACTTGGGACACAGCACGAGATACTGTTTTCCACTTGCTCAAGCTAATATTTGATCTGTGTGTTGTTAGACTTGCCCAAAGCTACTTCCATACAATCCAGACTTGCATTTTCAACTATTTTGTGTAAAAAGTGTGTTACGTCCAGCCTGGTACTTCCATTTCTGCTGCTAAGTTAACTAATGGCCTGTGTCAAATATGCCAAGACCTTATATCCACTGACAGCCACTTTCACACACACAGGCCGCTCATGTCTGAACTGTAATATCTGTGTCCATGTCTGTATCTATACACACATATATACACAGATACACATATATATTAAACAGATAGCAATATTTTGTTCAGTAACAATTCACTGCTGTACCTGAAGACTCTAGCCTTCTTGACAGACGCCCTTGACCCAAAAGGAGGGAAATTGTGCTCCCATGCTAATAGGGCCCAAGCCCTTTGTCCTTTGGAATTCTCATGCTACAGAGATTTTTTTCTCAAAGAAAATTATGAATATAAAAACAAATAAGCAATGAACTATCCTGGAACCTGGGGAAAATTATGCAAAGATTACAGTTATTATTAGCTATAAGAGACCAAGGAATCTGAAAAGTTCTTGCCAAAGAAGCCTACAGAAAGACCAAAGGAAGACAAAAAGAGGTCCAAATAAGTAAGAAGTGCAGACACATTCTTAATAGTATCCCGGAGGCCTGCAAAGCCAGCACACCTTCCCCCAGTTGTTTTAAAAATGCCAATGTGACATTTGAGGAAAAGGGAACAGAATTAATTATCCTACTGTTAAAAAAAAAATCTCATTGCATTTGACCTCAGAGTGTTTCCCCAGTATTCAAATCTTTCTGGTCTTGTCTGCTGGAGCACAGTTTTCTCTCTGGTAGAGAGATTCCCATTTGAAATGTGTCTCTGTTGTAACCACACAACAAATTGTGAGGGAAACACCGAAAAGTGTGTTTTGTTAACCAGTATAAGGAACAGTCACTGCCTTTTTGGGGCAGTTTCTGTTTTCTTAGAATGTAAACAAGTCAGTTTGGTCACCATAAGTTATGTTTTATCCAAGTAAACCTCGTCCAGACAGAGGCCCACAGCCTCCTTAATCTTGAGGTGCACCAACCAGCAGGAGTTCCCGGGGAATCTGGGAGCTGGGAGACGGAAGTCTCCTGCAGAGACCAGGAATGGGGCTCCTGGCTGCTCTTAACCGTGGCTTCCCAAGGCCCCAACACAATCTGTCCCCAGGAAGCCCTGACTCCATCTCTTGTCCACCATCCTGCCCCTCCAATCTCCATTCACACCAGTGCTCTCCCCTGTGCCTTTGCACCTGCTGCTCCTTTTGAGTAGGGCGCTCCTTCTCATTCTTCTCATGGCTAACCCTCACTTATCCTCAGGTCTGTTTAGACATCCCCCCATGACTCCCCAGATCTGGGTAAGGAGTCCTCCCAAGTGCTCCAGAGCACCCCCTGTTTTTCCTGTCTAGCACTTAGCAAAATGCACCACAGCCCCTCACTGGAATGTCAGCTTCTTGAAGGCAGTGACTCATCTGTTTTCTTCCTTGTTTTACTTCAATTGCCTACAAGACCTGACACCTGACAGGTGCTTAGCAAATATCTGTTGACTAAATGAAGGAAGCAGAGGAGGGAAGAGAAAAAAGGGACACGAGAAAGAACTGTTTTGGAAGGAACAGGGTGGAGTGCCCATTGCAATAGTGTCATACGTGTGAGTGACGTCATCTGTTTCTACACATAACTTATATTATGACACAGCATTCTTTTCCTCCTTGTTAATGACAAAGATTATGTAATATGGTTTTCTTGAGCAACGAATAAGCAGACAATGAGATCCTTGGCAAGATTAACAACAGAGGTTACAAAAACCTTTTGCATTTTTATGCCATCTTACAGCTTTTAAAGAGTGGTCATGTAACTGTCACATCAATTCTGGAAGGCCGGCAAGACAAATTATTAGTGCTCTCATTCTGCACAGGAGGAATCCGGGACGTGACTTGCCAATGTCATTAGTTTATCAGGTGGCAAAGCCAGAGCCCGCGACTAGGCCTTCAGACTCCTCGCTGGGGAGTTGACTTGGGTCCCCCTAGCTCAGGGCATAAACTCGCTTAGCGCAGTCTCTGGCCAAACGCCTGAGGGCCAGGGGCTCAAGAGTGCATGATTATTAGCTTCTTTCTCAAACAAATTAAATGTAATCAAAGTGTAATTTTATTATGTGCCTAATTCATTCTCCAAAGGTACCATAAACAAAACTATTGTTCTAGAGCAGTTTCTTCGAAACAAAGGCAAACACAAGTGAAAAACAGGAGCTAGAAACACAGTCAAGCTAACAAAGACTCATAAACTGTGATCGCTTTAGCTTTGTACCTGGCTTAATGTATAATCTGCTGCCAACATCAATGGGACACTGAGCTCCTATTGGAAATATCTCTTTGATTGATGTTTATCAGGCAAATGAAAATGACCATAATAAGCAATCAATACTTTTTTTTATAGCTGTGAGGAATTAACTGACATACAATAAACCGCACATCTTCAAAGTGAACAAAGTTAATGACTTTTGACAAAAGTATACACCCAAGAAACCATCACCAGATAACGAGCATATCCATCATTTCCAAAAGTTTTCTCTTACACGTCGTCATCTCTCCCTCCTTCAACTCTACCACTCTTACCCCCAGGCAACCACTGATCTGCTTTCTACCATTAGAGATTAGTTTGCATTCTTTACATTTTATAAGAAATGGTATGTTCTCTTCTTTGTCTAGTTTCTTTCCCTCAACATTATTATTTTGAGAATCACCCACTGTTGTTATCAAAAATGCTTTCCTTTTTATTGCTGATTAAGTAGTATTCCATTGTATAGACAGAACACAATTTATTTATCCAATCACCTATGGGTGGACATTTGGATTGTTTCCATCCATGACCATTATAAATAAAGCTGCTATTCAAATGCATCTGCAAACACTTGTGTGGACATATGCTTTCATTTCTTCTGGCTAAGTACCTGATATGGCAGGTGTATGTTTAATTCTGTAAGAAACTGCCAAACCGCCTTGCAAAATGGATGTACCATTTTATATTCGCATTAGTGCTCCAGTTCCTCTACATCCTTGTCAACACTTGGTCTGGTCCGTCTTTTTAATTTTAGTCATTACAGTGGGTGAGTAGTGCTATCTTACTGTGGTTCTCATTTGCATTTCCCTGACGACTCCGTATCTGTTCAAATCTTTTTAGCCTATATTTTATTGAGTTGTCTTTTTATTCTTCAGTTGTAAGAGTTCTCTGTATACTCTGGATAAAAGTTCTGTCATACACATTTTGCAACTGTTTTCTCTCGAGTCTGGTGATTTGCCACTTTGTTTTTATAACAGTGTCTTTAAAGAGCAAACATTCTGGTGCAGTCCAATTTACTGAGTTTTTATTTTCCATTGTGTACTTTCGTGCATCCCATTCAAGAAATCTTTGTCAAACCCAAAGTCACTAGGATTTTTTCCCTATGTTTTCTTCCTTCTAGATGTTCTGTAGTTTTCACTCTTACATTTAGGTCTATCATCTATTTTCAGTTAATTTTGCACATGGTAGAGGGAAATGATTGAGGTTCAGCTTTTTGATTATGCTATCCAGTTGTTCCAACCACTTTTTGAAATGATTATCCTTTCTCTGTTGAACCACTTTAGCACCTTTGTCAAAAATCGATCATCCATATATATGTGGATCTATTTCTGGACTCAATGTTCTATTACACTGAATTCCACCCTGCCTCAATTATTGTATAACATTTTAGTAAGTCTTGAAATCAGGTAGTTTAAGTCCTTACTTGAACTATGTACTTCCTAAAATCATTATGGCCATATTTGGTCTGCCGCATTTACATATCTATTTTAGGACCAACTGGTCAATTCCTATTACCAAAAAAAAAGTCTGCTGGACATGGGGTTCGAACTCATGATTTTTACTGGTATCACCTTGACTTTATAGATCAATTTGGGAAGAACTAACATCTTCCTATTGAACCTTATAATCTATGGACAACATATTCCCCACTTATTTAGGTCTTCTTTCATTTTCTTGTATAGTTTTCGGCACACGGGTTGTGCCTCTTTTGTCAAACACTCCCTGAGCACTTCTTATTTTTGATGCTATCATATGTGGCATTAATGAAAATAATTCTTTTTCAAAGCAAAGCTGTAAATTTTCCCTTCTATTCTATCTCTAATCTCCTGGTGAATCTTCTGTTCATCTAGCATTGTCTATGTAACTACTGTATGCCAGGATCTGAAGACTGTGGCCATGACCATCTCTTCCCCCTTTGCTCTCACTCACTGTAATACTTAAACAGCACTCTATTCTGACTGTATCATACAACTTAATGTGATATATGCTTCTGTGTCCTTTTATTGTTTCCTGTTTGTGTCCTACCTGCCCATCCAAATTGCGAGCCCCTTGGAAGTAAAAACTATAATTTGTACTTATTTGTAAATCTGCAATGCTTACAATATTGATAAACAAACAGGAAAGAAATCCTTTTTTAATGAAGGGACTCATAAAGTTCAGCAAATAAAACCTGTTTGAAACTCTAGTCTGTCTGCATTCAGTACTAACTTAGAATTAAGCAATTAAAAAAACAAATATTAAGTATGTGTTTGTTGTGTTCGACGGTAGCCTGGGGAGTAAAAAGTTCAAGGAACTGGGGATTTGCTTCTGTCCTTCGGGATCTCATAAGGAGGAAAGCAAGACAGAGACCATCTCCTACAGAGCTAGCTGGCGACTGTCAAAGGGTCCAGGACCTGTCTGTGGGGGAAGGCTAGTTCCATCATGGCTTCTGTCCACTTTCCATTTCAGTCTCTGGTATGTGCATTTCTGGTAAATAGCTGTTAGCATTTGATTGAGTCTGTTTACAAGATACAGACGGCTATTTATAAGACACTGGCCAAATTCTACCTATCCATATCCAAGAATTATTTTCAGTGATTTCAGGTCTGTTACTGGATTCTGGATTCTGGCCCAAACCATTTTTTCAGCATAATATAAGACTGTAACTAACCCGTGTTCAGGCCCTTCAACTGTAGTGTTCCTCTCTCCCCTCCAAATAAATCACTTTCAGGCTTATTCACCACAAAGAATACAAGACAGTTTAAGGAAGTTATCAACAGTGTATTTTGAGTGGCAAGCCAACTGGAAGTTTGGGGTCGTACTGCTGTCACAGAGATGTGCAGGTAGAAATGGAGAAAGGATATATGCCCAGAAATGACAGCACGAGAGGCATGAGGAGCAAATCTGTGAGGCAGGCATTGTGTTGCGGACCCTGCAGTGACTTATGTCTCAGAGTTCATGTAGTCCAGAGATTAAAACATCAAATTTGCAAATAAGATACTTAGAATCTGGTCTGTTTGCAATTTACTGTCTTATGCAAGACTCAACTTTTCTGAGTTTCTCCATCTCGATCCACATTACAAGCTGCAGATAACAGACTGTGTAACTGAAGGGCTGTGGCCGTCATATGTAATGCTGCACCTGACGGACCACTGCCTAACTCACGCTCACCACAGAGTGCTGGGGGTACCCCATCTGGTATTCTCTGCAAAATGGAAATAAAAATATATAGTAATAAACAGGAGTAAATGGGAAAAATAAACAGTGTCACTATAGCGAAGTTAATTAAGAAATATTAGTTCAAAATCCGCCAAGCCTCACTATAAAACCTATTGATATGTATGGACCCAGTGACATGAACGATCAATGGTGGATTTGAATTTTATTTCTGTTACCAAGCAACTTTCATGTTCAATCCCAAAGAAATCATACATGTCTATTGCCTGGGCTAGGGATGTGGAGGAAGGAAGGATATCATTTTAAACTACAAAAGTAGTAAAGAAGTATCTTTAAAAATAATCCCAATGGTCCTGTTATATAAGAGTGGTTTCGGGCACCTGGGTGCCTCAGTCGGTTAAGCGTCCAACTGAAGCTCAGGTCATGATCTCATGGTTTGTGAGTTCAAGCCCCGAGTTGGGCTCTGTGCTGACAGCTCAGAGACTGGAGCCTGCTTCAGATTCTGTGTCTCCCTCTCTCTCCAACCCTCCCCTACTCAAGCTCTGTCTCTCTCTTTCTCTCAAAAAATGAATAAACATTATTTGTAGCAAAGTGGATGGACCTTGAGGGTGTCATGCTAAGCTAAATAAGTCAGGCAGAGAAGGATAGATACCATATGTTTCCATTCATAAGTCTAACAGGAGAGACCTGGCAGGGGACCATGGGGAGAGGAAGGGGGAAAGAGAGCGGGGGAGAGTGAGGGACACAGATCAAGGGAGACTACTGAATACTGAAAACAAACCATGGACTGAAGGGGGAGGGGGAGGGAGGGAGGGGGTGATGGTCATGGTGGGGGGCACTTGTGGGGAGAAGCACTGGGTATTATATAGAAACCAATTTGACAATAAATTATTATAAAAAATTTTTAAGGAATAGTTTTGACTATATAATGGATGTGTGTTTCAGTACTGTTGGTAAAAGCCAGAGGCCATTATCGAGAATTTTTTTAGATTTCAGATAGATGGATAAATGGATAGGATAGATAGAATTTTACACTAAAAGACTCAAAGCACAAAGAATCCCACAGCATGTCCTGGGATTCTGCTCTGTGTTTAAAGCATGGTGTAGGAGAACTGCAGTGGAAAGGGCTCTCCAGATGGAAGAACTCACTCACTAAACAAACACCGTCCAGGCCCTGTGGAAGCCACAACAGTGCCACAAAGAACAGACATGGCTCCGCTCCCAAGCTACCCAGTCTAGCTGCCATTCTCCACAGGCCCCTAGGAGCTTCATATCTTGCACGGAAGACTTGGGCTGAGATGCAGAGGTGCTCATGAGAGAGAGGAAAACAGTCAACAGTCTAGGCTCACCTACCACACAGCCAGTGACACGCGCAGTCACAACCTCTTCCCCCATCTTGAAAATGGTGAAGTGCTCACGATCCATGATGTTACAATACACAGTACAGAACAACGGGATGGGCGGACTGCCATGTTTCCTCACTATTGCTCCAATTTGATCTGCCTCTCTTCCTCTCTTCTTTCCACTCTTTTCTCCTGTCTCATTGCCCTTTTGCTCTCTCTGTGTGATAAGAATGTCCTCCAAAATGTTCCTGTAGACAAACATTTTTACCACACGTTCAGATTTGTTTCAAAAGAATGCAGTGGGGGAGGGAAAGCTGGGACTGGGAAGTGACTGGGGTACAGGACTGCCCACAGACCGAAGCAGCAGCCTGATGGGCACCTGAGGTTCATGATACTATTCTACTTTTATATATGTTTGAAATTGTCCAGGAAAAAAATAAAACGGATAATTTTTCAAACACTTAACCACATCAACATTTTACCCTGAAAATATGGTGGTAGGCTAAGGCCAGAATTAACCATGGATGTGCAGACAAGACAGAAATGCCTTAATTTGCATTCATGACTCACCCTCTTTGAAAGAAAGGAGGCCCTGTCTTCGGCTCTCCCTCTTTCAATCCTGTTTAGCATTTCCCTACATGACCCCACCTTGAGGTATGCACCTGCCTTTAAAGAAAGAAATCAGAGTCCATGTAACAGTGACTCATCTAGTGAGCACTGTATACTGCCCCATTCTAAAATAACTTTTATGAAAAAGATATGCTTAAAGGGGCAAAAGAAGGCTTCAAATATTTAAGATAAGTATTGAAAATAAAAGAAATGTGGTGATCCACATAATCTGCTCTACTTGCTAAGTAGCGTGTCCACTCTTTAATAATAACTGGGAAGACCTCACGCACCGACCCCTGCCCAGGGGGTTACTTGGGTACCAATATGCATTCAGACAAAAGTCTCAGGCGTACGACCGGAATTAGAGACCTACTATACTGTCAAGATAACTGAAATTTAATATTACAGGTTTAATATTTAAATATGTAAAGTGTAACATGCCCAGGTCGGTTGCAAAACCGTGCCTAACGAGGTTTTTGGCAGACGTGCGCTCTGGCGCATCCATGAAGCTATTTGAAATTGCCTGACATGTAACCACGACAGACTTTAAAGATCAAAACACAGGTGTGTGTCAGTGTTGCACAATTCTGCGGTAAGAGCAGAACATGAGATCATTCCACCTGGAAACAGACCCAAACACAAACACCCACCTGGGGCTCAGGTGTATGGCTCTGTCTGCAGGCAGATGAATTTATCTCTGGAGTTTTGTTCTAATAAAATTATGCTCTGATAAGAAATGAAATTTTGATATATTAATGTTAGTCTAAACTGGGTGGGTCTTTTTGGCTGACAAGCACCTTACGCTCCTGCCTTTATGTCCTTTTTTAACCAATTCAAAGACCCATTTCTCAACATAAATGAATTACAGTCACCCATGATTTAAATAGCCTTATTCTATTCAGTCTCCATAAACCTAAGAGAGTAGCGCAAAAGCTTCAGGACAGTAGAGGCATAAATCTCTTCCATCTCATTATGAATCACAAAAGAAAACTATCAAGATAAAGTCTTAAGAAAATAAGTGACTTAATCAAAGCCATCTCACAAAGTAGTGTGTGCAGTACATGCAATGATCGATTTGCTATTCAACAGCTCGTATATGTGGGACATTACACACTACTTGCTTCATGAAGCTTGAAACTATTTAGAATAAGGGGGGATGGGATGAATTGACTAGAAGTCAGTCCAGGTCATGGCCCTGGATCCTTGGTTAAGGTTCCCAGTAAACCAGAGATTTATTTCATCCACCAAAGAAGACTAACAATAGGAAAGGAGTTACTGATTCAACGGAGCAAGTATACACTTCTCTCTTGTGCCCAAATGCAAACCAGTATTCAACAGACAAGGAGTTAAGTTTTGTGTGATTAAGAGCACAAGGGAAGGAGAGTTATGTGGGTGACTGTGAGCAAATAACTCTATTGCGACTCTCTGAAATTAGGCCTTCCCAAGAGAAACAAATCCCTTCTTTAAAACACACACACGCACACACACACACACACACACACACACACACACACACACACACGGGAGATGCATTCTGTACACCACCACCATTTGGTTAACAGATGTTGGCATCTACCCTCAGCTCTCACAAACAAATCGATGTACTTTATTTTTGTGTAGCATCTTCTCTCCAAAAGTAACATGAAAAGCTGTGTGGCCAGGTTGACAGCGCGTCTGCCGAATCCGTGTAGGAACTCTAACGGAGCACACACCCGTCAGGCTGGTCAGATGCCGTCGGAACCGGTGACTGGCCCCAGGATAAGGCAGCTGCTGGGCTGGAGAAACGTCAGTGTCTACACAGTAGAGCCAGGCACCATCACCCGTCAGGATGTGTCGCTATTGCTTGCCTGCTTCGTGCCTCATTACATGGCCTTCACGTCTACTGAGGGAAGAAGTATATTTTCGGAATTTTCCTAATTCATAGGAATGCTTTTGGATGAGTGGGAACTATAAATGACATACGTTTTAAAAAACAACACCATGGGACGCCGGGGTGGCTCAGTCTGTTGAGCATCTGACTTCAGTTCGGGTCATGATCTCACAGTTGGTGCGTTCGAGCCCTATGTCGGATTCTGTGCTGACAGTTCAGAGCCTGGAGCCTGATTTAGATTCCGTGTCTCCTTCTCTCTCTGCTCCTCCCTCCCTCACTCTCTCTCTGTCTCTCTCTCTCAAAAATAAACATTAAAAAAAAAACCCACCATGAAAACAACACTCACTTTTGGATCCACAAGAATTAGGATCTGATCCCTACTTTATAGTGACCATCTCCTCTGGATTTCAGTGTCCTCGGCTGTAAATTGGAGGGTTGGGCTAGATTTGCATTTCCTAAACTTTCCAACCATGACGGACATTTTAACACATCAAAACCTCTTTCAGACTAATCAAATGACAGCAGCTGTATTTTAAGGTGTGCAATTACAAAATATACAATAATAAAAGGATACTTTTGATGCAGTAACAGTTGAAAATACAATTCCAATTTATTAATCACAGCAGAGTCTGCATTGATTTTTAAAGTAATGGTATACAGGGGCGCCTTGGTGGCTCAGCTGGTTAAGCGGCCGACTTCGGCCCAGGTCATGATCTCGCGGTTCGTGAGTTTGAGCCCTGTGTTGGGCTCTGGGCTGACAGCTCAGAGCCTGAAGCCTGCTTCAGATTCTGGGTCTCCCTCTCTCTCTGCCCTTCCCTGCTCATGCTGTCTTGCTGTCTCTCAAAAATAAAAAAAATTATGTAAAAAATTTTTTCTTAAATAATGGTATGCAGATGTTAGGCATTTATTTAGTCTGCAAACAACAGTTGGTGTATGTTTGAGTTTGCAGCCTTTTCAGTAACTACATAGCAGACCCCTTTATCTCAACTTGGTTCCTCTGTTTAAAGCTGGGAACCCTGAACTACAATAAAGAGGCTCCAAATCCTCTCTGACACTGGCCCTCCGTAGTTTTAGTCCTACCACTGCCATTTAGTATGTTCTGTGACTCTGGACATAGGAAGAGTCCACAGTTCCACAGATTCCTCACCTGTCTGGGGGTGAGGAGGGTGCTGTATGGTTCACGTAGCACTGCAAACGATAATTCAATGTGTGTTACGTTTTAGCCAAACCGAGAGACCCTGAGGAGAGAAGCCCTACTAAAATGTAGCATAATCACCCAATTCTTCCAGGGCCCTGGAATGTGCTCTACACAGACTCCTTCCAATGGAAGGGGAATGAATCCCTGTTCCCAAGTGGGAGGCCATCATCTCTGACACATTCCCACAAATCCCACCTTCCCTAAAAGCAAAGAGAGACAGCTTCTGGGAGACAATCTCTCTGAACCTGAGACAACAACTCGGGGCTTCCCCAGAGAAGCTGGAGCTGTGGGTGAAACAGAACAAGCTGAAGGGAGGAGTGAGGACGTCGCTATAAAACTCAAAGCAGGTTTACAACAGTTCTTTCTCCAACAGTTTAGAAGAGATTCTAAGGTTCCCAATATCACTGAATCTTTCAAGGCCCTAGAATAATGAGGCCAGAAGTAGACTCCAGATCTACCCCAGTGGCCCTCACAGTCCTTGGGAACTTTATTATAGGCATCAGTATATCTAGACACTAACTGTCAGTAGATGCATGTGTACTGCTTGGACAAGCAATACATAGTGACAATTCAGTTATGTCAGAGCCATCTTCATGGACTAATTTCTCAAAAATGACACAAGGCTGCATAAACAGACTCTTTTTTTGCCCTCAGCAAACTTCTATTACTCAACATCTATTACTATTACTCAAAGTTCTTTAGATAGTTTCAAAGCTCCTCTCTACTTCAAGGACAATTCTTTGGAAGTACACTCCTAATCCCACCCCCTAGACCAACCAGACAACCAACCAACCGAAAAACAACTCGAATAAAAAAGTGGACCAAAGACCAAAGCATATGAAAAGATGTTCCATGTGACATGTCATCAGAGAAGAGACACCACTACGTACCTATTAGAAGATTCCAAATCTAGAGCACTGACAATATTATTGCGTGTGGAAATGAAAACAGTACAGCCATTCCAGAAAAGAGTTCAGCAGTTTCTTACAAAACTAAATATACCGTTATCATACAATCCAGCAACTCTCCTCGGTATTAATACAAAAGAGTTGAAAACTTATGTCTACCCATGGCCGTCTATAGCAGCTTTATTCATAATTGCCAAAACTTGGAGGCAACCAAGATGTTCTTAAGTACAGGAATGGATAAATAAACTGCAGTACATCCAGACTATGGAATATTAGGCAGCACGAAAACAAAATGATCAGGGCACCTGCGTGGCTCAGCTGGTTAAGCGTCCACCTTTGGCTCAGGTTATAAGTTCATAGTTTGTGGGTTCAAGGCCCGTGTTGGGCTCTGTGCTGACAGCTTGGAGCCTCGAGTTTGCTTCGAATTCTGTGTCTCCCTCTCTCTCTGCCTCTTCCCAGCTCATGCTCTCTCTCTCTCTCAAAAATAAACATTAAAAAAATTTTTAAATAAACAAAAATTAAAAAAATAAAATGAAATGATCTATCATGCCAGTACAAGATATGAAGAAAACTTCAGTACATATTACTAAGTAAATGGATACCTACTATCAATGGTCAAAAAGAGAACTCAAGGCCATGTACTTATGCCTTTGTCCTCAGATTATAAAGTGCACACAAGGGGCACCTGGGTGGCTCAGTTGGTTAAGCATCTGACTTCGGCTCAGGTTATGATCTCATGGTTCATGAGTTTGAGTCCCGCATTAGGTTCTGTGCTGACAGCTCAGAGCCTGGAGCCTACTTTGGATTCTGTGTCTCCCTCTCTTTCTGCCCCTCCTCCTCCTCTCTCTCTCTCTCTTTCAAAAAGTGAATAAACATTAAAAAACTTTTTAGTAAAATGCACACAAGTCACCCCCAATTGTAGAAATATCCTTTAAAAAAAACCAAATCAAAAGAAAACTAACATATTTTAAGGTAGTTAATCCCATGCACTATCTTGAGTAAAATATTTAACAACCGTGACTGTCAAGTTATTACTTATATTCAACCTAAATCTACCCTGTTGCAAACCGGCCTCTTTACTGGCCTGTGTTAAGTACGTATCGTCCTATCTCCAGTAATTGTCATGCATTCTCCTCATATAAGTGAGTTAAAATACAGTAAGGGACAGAACATAAAGTAAAAATCTGAAAATTTAGGACTTCTCTGTCAGGGATCAGGCCAGGGCAATTTAATATATCAGGTTATATACTGGCTCTCTCACATGCTATGGCTATCTAATCAAAAGGGACATCTAAAATAAAAGAGAGTCCCACAGTCTAAGAAGGCAGGCAAAGTCTCAGCACAAAGACAAGTTCTGGAATATACCAAGGGTCAACAGATGATGACCTATGGGCCAAATCCAACCTGCTTCCTATACCTATAAAGGTTTACTGAACATAAGCATGTTCATTAGTGTATACATTATCTATGGTTACTTTTGCACACACTGGCAGAGTTGAATACTTGGCCCACAGAGCATAAACTATTTACTATATGGTCCTTTACAGCAAAAGTTTGCTGGCCCCTGACTTAGACACTCACTTTGCTCTATGCTGGTTCTCGTGGGAGTTCCAGGGCTCCGATTCAGTCTTCTCCATCTTGCGCTTGCTTCCTGCACAAGCTCATCCAGTGTCAAGACTTTAAATGGCACCTATCTCCCAACAACTCTCAAATATTCATCTCCAAGCCAGACCTCTCTGTTGACCTCCAGATTCACATATCCAACTGTCCAACTGACACATCCACTTGGAGATCTAACAGACATCTCAAGCTTAATGCATCTGAAACCTAACTCCTGATCTTCCCCGCCCTCCCCACACACCCCAACCTGCTTTACTCACAGTGCTTTTGATTTCAGTAGAGGACAACTCCATTCTTCTGGTTGAACCCATGAATGTCAGCCAACCAAAATCCCTAGAGTTAACCCTGATTCCACTCTCATTTCACATCCTATCCACCAGCATATCTTCAGCGGTCTCAATATATTTAGACATCTGCCATTTATCATCACTTTATGGCTATCATTCTGCTCAGAGCTACCATTACTTTTCACCTGGATTTTGCAGAAACCTCTTAACTAGTCTCCTGGCATCTACTGTTGCCCCTTTAATCTATCCACATGGCAGCAGTCAGAGTGATCTTATTAAAATGACAGATCACATCATTCCTCTTCCCCACTGCCACTCAACATGCACACAACCCGCCCCCTGCCCTGCCTCCTCCCCTCAACACAAGGTCTGGTCCAGCCACAGTGGGATCCTTGTTGACCCCTGACCACTCTTAGTAAACTCCCATCCCAGCCTCCATGCTTGCTGATTCTCCTCTCCCCTACATATGCATGGCTCACTCTAGTACTTTCTTCTGCTCAAATGTCACTTTCTTAGTGAGGCTTTTTCCGGACCACCCAATCTAAAATAGCAACTTCATTTTGTGCCCCCCCCCCCATACTCTCTCCCTCATCCCTGCTTTTTCTCCATATTTCTTGTTTATTTTATTGTCTGTCTCCCCCAGCTAGAGTGTGAGCTCCATGCAGACAGGAAGTTTTGTCTGTTCTGCTCACTGCAGTATCTATCTCCAGTGCCTAGAGCAGTACCTGGTACAAAATAACTGTGCAGTAAATATTTGTTTAATGAGTTAATAAATGGGTGAATAGGCCTTCCAAAAGGTTAGGAATACAGTTCTATGGAAAACCACATTTCTGATTTCAATATGAAGATTTAATGGGAAAATTAAAATTCCTTAGTGAAATGTGCTTCACAGACCAATTGGTTGGAAGGTACCATTCTACTCTAAAGCAAGGGTTCCTGTCCCTTAATAATTTATTTGTTTTTCATTCAAATACCTGTACGCAAGGGAGTTTATTAATCTTTCTCTTCATCCTCCCAATTCTCTTAACCTTTATAAATCCTATTTCTCAATCTTGTCCTCATTTTTCGTTTCTCCTGGATTATATCCAAGACTTGCAAACCCAAAGGTCATGTACCAACCTGTACCACAGAATGCTTTCAGCTGCCAAGAATTTTCATTGGCAATACAGAGCTGTGATTGATTTCTTGGCAGTACATCGTCAAACCTGCACTTATAAATCAAAGAGAAATGACAATATCATGGCAATCCAACAAACTAGACCTCAGTTAAAAATCTAAAGCCAGCAAGAAAAGACCAGGGATGCCTTGGTCTCAGCATGAAGTCAGTCTGCACACATTAAAGCCACACAGCGTGACCCTAAAGCCTTGCTCCCTGCTGCACTCCACGGCCTGGGAGCAGATCACCGGAGCTGGGCTGGGTCACTGTGGCTGCTTTTAATGACTCAAGTCCACCCTCCTGCTGTTCTGAACCCCAGCACATCTCGGATGGCTAATTTTAAAAAGTCTCACCCCTTCCTGGGGCTGTTTAGATCTGGAGGATCTGGCCTTCTACCTGCTCCTCACCCGAAGTCTTATGAGGCCTAGGGGCTTGTGAATTGTACACACCAGAGAGGGTAAAAGTAAGCAGAGTCACGTGATTATATATATCATTAGTTGTTGCTCAGTTAGGGCCTTGTAATGTGTATGTGATAACCTGTACCAGGAAAACAAAGCTAACTAAAGCAGGAACAGAAGGTCTATGTCCCCCTCCAATTCATGGGTTGCAGCTCTAACTCTCAAAGTGATGGTATCTGGAGATGGGGTCTTTGGGAGGTAATCTGATGAGATGAAGTCATGAGGTCAAGGCCCAGGTCCAATGGGACTAGTGTCCTAAAAAGCGATTTGAAGAGCTCGCTCTCTGTGTCTGTCATGTAAGGAAGATGGCAAGGAGGCAGATGTCTGCAAGCCAAGAAGAGTCCTTACCAGAGACTGACCTGACCACGCTGAACTTGGACTTGCCAGTCTCCAGAATTGTGATACATCAATTTTTGTTGTTTAAGTCACCCATTCTCTAGCATTCTGTTATGGCAGCCTGAGCTGACTAATGCATGAGGTTTTAGATTTTAAAAGTTGACTTAAATTATCAAGTCCCAGAAAGCACAGTTGGAACGCTCTGTTGATAATACTCTATACTTGATTTCTTCTTCTACTCAACACAAGAGTATGGGAGCACTTGTCCATCCCCATCTCACACACACACACACACACACACACACACACACACACACACACAATACTCTGAGAGCAGCCACACCTTGCTGAGACAAGGTTTTCTTCACAAAGAACTATATGCTGACAGAAAGAACAGACCCAGGATGTCCTAGGGAAAAAAGACATGTCAAAGCAGAGTGCCACAGCCCCGGACTTCTGGCCCAGTCCCCTTCCAGTGTTCTTCCTGTCCAAAGGAGCCAACGAAGCAGAACAGGGAGGTGGACACATGCAGTGCAGGTGTGCTGGGGCTAAATGTGGGTGGAGGCCATGAAACACTAGTGCATCTTCCCTGTTCTAGCACCATTCAGAGGAGAGCCTCCAAACTCTTATTTAAAAAACCCTGTTTTTGTCCTTTGTTTTAATGTTTATTTTTGAAGAAGAGAGAGACAGAGCATGAGCAGGAGAGAGGCAGAGAGAGAGGAGTCACAGAATCCAAAGCAGCTGACAGCTCAGAGCCTGATGCGGGGCTCAAATCCACAAACCCGTGAAATCATGACCTAAGCCAAAGTTGGACGCTTAACTGAAAGAGCCACCCAGGTGCCCCTGTTATTGCCTTTTTGATAAGGGAAATTAATGCAATGGATATCAAACAATTAAAAATAGAACAAACTCATGCATATTATCACAGATGTTGTTCTCCAAAGCCCTAAATAACTGTATTCCTTTGATCATACTATCAGATGCCAGAAAGAAAAGGAATGGTCAATTCTATTAAGGATAGTATGTTGGATAATGTAAGCACACACACACACATACACACACACACACACACACCCCTCTCAAAACAAAATAAAACACAGAAAAGGTAGGTAATCTTTAGCATGTTCCATTCCCTGAGATTCTTTGACTTTTCCATTCCCTTTCATCACATCTCTAAACTAAACTCTGAAGAGCATACATGTTAAGAAGGTCCTTTGTTCTAAAATTAGACACACACACAAAATCAGGTAGCCATTGCTTTTAAGTGAGCTGAAAAGAAGAAAATGAAATTAACTCTAAAATCTGAAGAAAACAAAGTCCCGGTCTATAGCTTTCTCTGACGTTCCTCTTACAAATCAGCAGACAGTCCATGTGCTGCACACACCCCCAGAAAGCCAGCCATGGTACCGATGACATAATTCATTATTAATACGGAAATGAGAAATACCCCAAGCATGGGTGAATAAATTCCTAACCACAGCAGTCCAATAAAAACGAGCATATGGCATGAAATATGAAAAACAATTGGAATACAATATTTCCCTCCTCCTTCTCCTGTTTTCAGTCAGTATTAGTAAAAACAACTCAAACTGCTAAAAATACACACACACACTCAAATTGCTAAAAATACACATGTGCACATGCCTTTATTATGGAAAGATCTATTGGATAGGAAAGCACGAAAGGACTATCTCACCTCTCGGTTCCCTGTCCACAAGGCACCCCCAACTGTTAAATGAACAATCCTTCTCCACAGCAACCTTGCAAATGCATTTGATGGCTGATCACCTCCAACAGGAAGAACTAACCACTTGTGAAGGCAAACAAAAGAGGCAAATAAGGTAACACAGAAGAAAGCTTCAAAAACTATCAAGTACTATAGGAAGCTGAGAGTCCTACCAGCCGATCATCTGATAGATGTGACAATTCTAACAGCACTCCTCAGTGTACACACAAAGTTATTTCTGTCTAGACACAGGGGCAAGAGACTGGAAACAAAACTCATATATCCATCACTAAGGATTTGGTTAAATAAATTATGCTATAACTGTTCAGTGGAACTACCAGGCTTAATATGAAACAATTCCATGATATTTTTTTAATTTAAATTTTAGTTAGTTACCATGCAGTGCAGTATTGGTTTCAGAAGTAGAATTCAGTGATGGATCAGTTACACACAACACCCAGTGCTCATCACAAGTGCCCTCTTTAGTGACCATCACCCATCTAGCCCATCTCCCACCTCCCTACATCAACCCAGTTCGTTCTCTATCATTAAGAGTCTCTTGTAGTTTGCTTTCCTTCCTTCCCTTTCTACCGTTCCCATACGTTCATCTGTTTTGTTTCTTCAATTCCACATATAACTGAAATCATATGGTATTTGCTTTTCTCTGACTGACTTATTTCACGTAGCATAATACATTCTAACTCCATCCACATCCTTGTAAATGGCAAGATTTCGTTCTTTTTGATGGCTGAATAATATTCCATTGCATATATATGTATGTATATGTGTATACACACAAACATATCCATCCCTCCAACCCTAATCCTAACCTAACCCTAACCCCTAAGTCTAACCACTAACCCTAAACTCTAACCGTAGCGCCAAAACCTAACCTCAACCCCAACTCCAACCCTAACCACTAACCCCTAGCCCTAACTCTAAACCCTAAAATACGCGCGCACACACACACACACACACACACACACACACACACACATACATGTATCAATCACATCTTCTTTATCCATTCATCAGTAATCAGTCAATGGACGTTTGGGCTCTCTCCATAGTTTGGCTATTTTTGATAATGTTGCTATAAATATCAGGGTGCATGTATCCCATTGTCTGTATTTTTTTATCCTTTGGGCAAATACCTAGTAGTGCAATTGCTGGATCATAGGGTAGTTCTATTTTTAGTTTTTTGAGGAAGCTCCATACTGTTCTCCAGAGTAGCTGCACCAGTTTGCATTCCCACCAGCAGTGCAAGAGGGTTCCCCTTTCTCCACATTCTCACCCACACCTGTTGTTTTTTGTGTTATTAATTTTAGCCATTCTGAATGGTGTGAAGTGGTATCTCATCATAGTTTTGATTTGTATTTCCCTAACGATTAGTGATGTTGTGTATGTTTTCATGTCTGTTAGCCATTTAGATGTCTTCTTTGGAAAAGTGTCTATTCATGCCTTCTGCCCATTTCTTAACTGGGCTGTCTGTTTTTTTGGGGCATTGAGTTTGATAGGTTATTACAGATTTTGGATATCAGCCCTTTATCAGATAGGTCATTTGCAAATATCTTCTCCCATTCCATAGGCTGCCTTTAGTTTTGTTGATTGTTTCCTTCACTGCAGCAGCTTTTTATCTTGATGAGGTCTCAATAGTTCATGTTTGCTTTCATTTTGCTTGCCTTCAATAATGTGTCCAGTAAGAAGTTGCTTTGGCCGAGGTCAAAGAGATTGCTGCCTGTGTTCTCCTCTAGGATTTTGATGGTCCCTGGTGTCACATTTAGGTCTTACATCCATTTTGAATTTATTTTTATGTATGGTGTATGAAAATGGTCCAGTTTCATTCTTCTGCATATTGCTGCCCAGTTTCCCAACACCATTTGTTGAAGAGACTGTCTTTTTTACATTGGATATTCTTTCCTGCTTTGTTGAAGATGAGTTGACCATATGGTTGTGGGTCCATTTCTGGGTTTTCTATTCTGTTCCACTGATCTATCTGGCTGTTTTTATGCCAGTACCATACTGTTTGATGACTACAGCTTTGTAATATAACTTGAAATCCAGAATGGTGACCCCTCCAGTTTTGTTTTTCTTTTTCAGTACTCCTTTGGCTATTTGGGGTCTTTGTGGTTCCATAAAATTTTAGGATTGTTTGATCTAGCTCTGTGAAGAATGCTGCATTAAATGTGTAGATTGCTTTGAGTAGTACAGACACTTTAGTAATGTTTGTTTTACCAATCCAAAAGCCTAGAATGCTTTTCCAATTCTTTGTGTCCTCTTCAATTTCCTTTATAAGTCTTCTATAGTTTTCAGCTTCTTCTACCTCTTTATTCCTAGGTATCTTTTGCACCTAGGTTTTTGGTGCAATTCCTTGATTTCTGTTTTCTGCTGCTTCATTATTGGTATATAGAAATGCAAGAGATTTCTGCATGTTGATTTTATATCCTGCAATTCTGCTGAATTCATGTACTAGCTCTAGCAATTTTTTGGTGGAGTCTTCTAGATTTTCTATATAGAGTATCATGCCATCTGCAATAGTGAAAGCTTGACTTTTTCCTTGCTGATTTATATTTCCTTTATTTCTTTTTGCTATCTGAATACTGAGGCTAAGACTTTCAGTACTATGTTAAATACAAATGGTGAGGGTGGACATCCTTGTCTTGTTCCTGACCATAGGGGAAAGGTTCTCAGGTGTTTTTCCCCACTGAGAATGATATTAGCTGTGGGTCTCTTGTATATGGCCTTTATGATGATATATTTTTAAATTAATAAAAAAGGGAAGGCTACAGTATACTATGCATAGTTGGATGCCATATAAGTAACAGGATACATTTGTATACCCTTGTATATTCCTGAAGGGCACAAAGACTGGCTATTTTGGGGTGAGGGACTACAAATCTAGGGGATCTGGGGTTGTACAAATGTACTCTGCATTGTAAATCCCTTTATATCTTTTACTTCATTTAAATTCTTTCTAATTTGGATATCCTTTAATAGATATATGGTCTGATTTTTCTTTTAACAATGTTTTAAAATTGTGAGGGACAGGGGTGCCTGGGTGGCTCAATTGGTTATGCTCCTGACTCTTGATTTCAGCTCAGGTCACAATCTTATTGTTTGTGAGATGGAGCCCTGCATCGGGCTCTGTGCTGACAGCATGAAACCTGCTTGGGATTCTCCCTCCCTCTCTCTCTGTCCTTCCCCTGCTTGTGCACTCTCTCTCTCCCTCTCAAAATAAATAAATAAACATTTAAAAATAAACAAACAAATAAATAAAACTGTAAAGGAGAATCCAATTTCTTGCAAAGTTAAATTCTTTAGTTACTTCTACTCATGAACCTTTGTTAATTGCTTCAAACCATAAAATACAAAACAATAATAACAAAAAAGCCCTGTAATCTGCCTTTTACATTTATATAATCCTGTTGCAGATCATATGATTCTGTTGCAGTTCACAAACACCTAAAAATAACTTCTAAAAAATGTGATACCATCAATCAAACAGAAACATAGCTTTTAGGTATAGGGAGGAAGATTTCTTATATTTTAATTGTTCTTTATTTTCAGCATTAATAGCTAAATTAATTACTTTAATGGCAACTGGATGGAATTAATATTCTTAGCTTTATATACACACTAATTCTGAGACTTTGGGTATCAGCAAAGTCAAGATACTGGCTCTTCTTTAAAGTATTTAAATAATTTTTCTGAATAAAAAGTAGTGCATGTTCATTGTAGAAAACTTGCAAAGTAGCTAAAAGCACAGATGCAATAAATCAATTAATTATCCAACCACCCCAGAGAAAACCTCTATTAATTATGGGGTATAGATTCCCTTTTTTATTTCCAATGTATACATGTATAAATTTTTTTTACAAAACTGAAATCAAGCTGCACCTACTGTTTTAGAAGTCTGCTTTATAAATTATCACCCTACTTATGCTTTGTTTTATAATTTTTGTGCTTGTGATTATGAAATATCCATTGCTTGTAAAGTTCCAAACAGATAAATTTTTAATTTTTTTGTTTCATCCTCTCTGACAAATGTTAACTGAAACCCAATAAAAAAACTAAAAAATAAAAAAATTAAAATCACCTCAAATTCCCAAAGTGAAGCATAAAAGAAATTTAAAGAACTAAACTTTCAAATAATGGCTTTTTTAACAATTTGAAGCATTTGTACTTCTGAAGTTATTAAAGCTTAACATTACACTGGGACTTCTGGAATGCCCTATGTTATAAATATATCTCCATGTCATTAGTTATTTTTTAAAATGGCTGACAGGATTCTGTTATACTGATGTGTCATAATACAATTCTCTAACCCCTTGTTCTTGGATATTTCTCTGAAAAGCTCATAAAGGTAGGTGAATAAATGCCTTAAGACAAAAAGGGCCCTGAATTCTATTAATATACTGAAATCTTAGAGTAACAGGTACACATCTTTTAGAAGTTATCCTCCAGAAAGAGTAACAAGCAACAATGTCATTGATACTGGGCACACTTAGAGTAAAATAAAAATGTCTTGAAAAATAGAAATGATTTCCCCCCTCCAACCAAAGACACCTACAATAATAATTAAAGTAATAGGTTTCAGGTTTATTTTGTTACCACAGCTTGAAATAAAATTTCATTTAATATTATGGCTCCAAAGAGCCCTTAAAAATCACCCACGATCCTTACTGGGGTTTAAAAAGAAGTAAAGTTTTACATAAAATAAAACCATAAAACACAGTGAGGCAGGTCTTCAATACGAGCAGTAAGATAGTAAGAAGCCCACATATTGAAGTTAATCTTTCATAAGTTTGCTCTGAATGTATACTCTAAGTGTCACCATCTTTCGGAAAGGTTGGTTGAACTGACAGATTTGAAGAGCAGAACTGAGACTGTCCTGGACCATCGGGGAAGTTACCAGGTTTCTGCCAACATAGGACACCAAGAAAAGAAATGTGAAGATACTAATATCTTCCTGTCTCCCTTTCAGGTCTGACTTGAAATCATTCAACTTTTAGAGAGGTTCTTCAAATCCATTTAAGATAGCAGCTTCAGAGATTAGAAACTTGTTCAGAACTATGCCTCTGGTCCTAAGAATCATAAATATACTGACCATTTTCAACTATGCACTGCAAAAAAAGGGAATGCGCACCTTGGGCCATAAACCGTTTCTTTTACGCATGCCCCTAAAACTCTCAAAACCTCAAAGGGGGGGAAGAATTTTAAATAAGTGAAATGAAAAAATTCATAGCCACTGAGAGTGATCACCGCCTGTACAAAGCAGACTGGCAAACTCCCATGGTCCCCCACCAAGCCATGTGCACACTTCCAGAAGGAGCAGGCCACGGCTTTTGAAAGTACTAAGCATACCCTGATTACACAAATGCATGCCTGTGACTGATGGCCTTCCAAGGAAATCAGATTCTGGTGAATTTATTTAATTTGGTACAAGGGACACAACTTTTATACCAGCCAAAGATAGAAAGGATATATTTTATCCATCCTGCATGGGCAATTATGGCTCTCTATAATAAAATGGTTTAACTCTATGCTGGACCTTCTTTAGTTTTTACTATTATTTTTTAAAATTTGGACCTTCTTTAAAGATACCTTCCAAGTCCAGACCACAGAAATACACCTTTTAGGCGCAAGTGTGTTACACTGAGTTCTTCTGTAACAAAAAGTCTTGAATGAGGTCCAAGAAGGTCTTTCCAAGTATTAATGAAAATTCTCATTTATTTAGATAAATAGAATTTGGCTTTGACATTTACAAACTGTGTGGTCTTGAGAAATTAGTAACTTCTCAAAGCCCCTATTTCAACATTGGCAATGAGGAAGATTATTAATGGTACCCACTTCATGGGGCAGAAATGCATATTACATGAGACAGTGCAGGAAAAAACATCTGAACATCATTTTCTTTTTTTAAAATTTTTGTTTTTAATGTTTATTTATTTTTAAGAGAAACAGAGAAAGAGTGTGAGCAGGGGAGTGGAAGAGAGCAAGAGGAAGACACAGAATCTGAAGCAGGCTCCAGGCTCTGAGCTGTCAGCACGGAGCCTGATGCTGGGCTCAAACACGTGAACCACAAGATCATGACCTGAACAGAAGCCTGACACTCAACCAACTGAGCCACCCAGGTGCCTCTTATTATCTTCTTGATTTTATAGGTACTACAGTTTAACTACTTTGGAATATATAGAGTAACTGAATCTCAGCCAACAAAGTGCTGTCTACCAAAAGGACTCAGCAAACTGGCTAACATAAAAATGGCCTGGCGTTAAACAAATGTATTTCTGAGATCCTTAAGGATATAGCTAAAATATTCTCTTTAAAATGTCTCATTAATTACTGGTTTAAAAAACAGAACTTCATTTTCTCACTGTCCTGGAGGACAGAGGTCCGAGATCAAGGTGCCCGTACAGCCGGCCTTCCCTGAGGCCTCTCTCCTTGGCTGGGACACAGCCTTCCTCTCCCTGTGTCTTCACACGGGTCATCCCTCTGTGTTGTCTGTGTCCCAGTCTCCTCTTTTTTGGACGGAAACCAGTCATATTTGGATTGCCCTACCCTAATGACCTCATTTTAACTGAATTAACTTCTTTAAAAACCCTATTACCGGGGCACCTGGGTGGCTCAGCCAGTTAAGACTTTGACTCTTGATTTTGACTCAGGTTATGGTCTCACGGTTTGTGAAATCGAGCTTCGTGCTGTTCAGCATAGAGCCTGCTTGGGATCCTCTCTCTCTCTCTCTCTCTCTCTCTCTCTCTCTCTCTGCACTTGCCCTGCGCATTCCCTCTCACGTGCGCGTGCATACAAAATAAGTAAACTTTAAAAAAAAAAAAACCCTATTTCCAAATACAGTCACATTCTAACAGAGTAGGGGTTAGGTCTTCAACATATGAATGGGGGGGAACACAATTGAGCTCATAACATTGAGTATGTATTTTCTCTGCTTAAAGGCTTTACTACCCCCAACACTCCCATTTTCTATAAGACAAACTCTAGATTTCCGATGCCATGTGACCATTACCACCTGGCTGTCCATGTTACTTTTCCAGGCCCATTTAATACCTAGTACAGTGCCAATATATTTAGAAACTTGGTATGTGCTTAATCAAGGGCTGATTAAAATACTGACTGGGCCAGAGGAGAAAGCCTGAAACAAGGAAGGGATCTGGTGATATTTACTTTCAGAAAAGTTATGGAAGCTATCATCTCTGGGGCAGAAAGGAAATGGATTTTAAAAAGCCTATAAACTGCAGGGAAGAAGTGCCAAGCTACATGTGACCAGGCGATCTGAGCTCCACTCCGATCCAAGAACAAAGGGTTCCTGGTGTAAGTTATGGAATAGCCTGTTCCAGAAAGCAGCTGGGCAGAATTTCCTCACACGAATAGTCCTTAATGTATGGGAAAAAGAAAAGAGCAAAGCAAAACAAGCAAAGGCAGCAAAAGGGAATAATTAGTGTAAACAGTTTTTTTTTTTAATGCATTGGACAAGCCCCAAGAAGAAAATGTTGTGGGATAAACATCTGTTCGTTCAGAACATGACAGGGCCCTTGACAGGCTCTGCGGCCTGTGCATGTCCTTATGTGCCCGAGGTCTATATTTGTGCTTCCAATGCACAGGCAGCCCGGAGAGTGGCCCAGAAAGAGGCCTGTTCCAAGCCAGGGTGCCCTGCGCTAACTCCTGTTGGGGCTGTGAGAGGTACCCTCGCTCTGCTGTGTTGGACACAACAAAAACCACACAGAGGAGAAGAGTAAATACCAACCGTCCGGAAGGGCAGACCCACCTTGCTCTATTTGCCCACGTTTCCACCAACTGTGTATTTTTACTGCTTGCGGCCAGACATGTCACATCGAGAGGCATTCGCATTGGTGTCCAATCCCCACAATGTTGGTATAAGATAGGATGTACAACAGGTTGAAAGCATCTGCTTCCTTGTGCCAGATGTGCCCTTGCAATGAGTCACTGAGTCTAGGACTTCCTGTTAAGAAGAGATCTCCAGGGAAAATTCTGCTCTGATCTTGGGCCTCCCGGACTGCGCAGAGGTGCGCAGCTGTGGGCCTAGAGATGAAGCTAGATGGGAATGATCTAGCGATTTTCACTGGGCAGTTTCTCTGAGGGAAACACCCCCAAGGGGTGGGTGGCCTTAATTCTCGTTCTCATGGCTCTAGACCACCTTACCTTAGAGGCCGGGGGCCCATCAGCCCAGCCCGTCTAAACCCAAGCCCCGCCCCTAGGGGTGCACAGCGTCGGGGGGGGGGGGCGGGCAGACTCTGCCACTCCATCCTTCCTTCCTGTGTGGTCAGAACTCCTCTGGCTCTGTCCTCCGACGATTCACTTCGCTTTTCCCTTTCGAAGGCCCAGCATCTCAGGGTTTCATTATTCTCATGTCGTTAAAGTCTAAATCTGGCATTTTACTAACTACCAGGCAGGGGTGGCTGCCTTCTGTGCCTTCCCCAGACCTCTGTTCCTAGCTCTGTGTGATCTACACAAGGGGTTTAAGTCGAGATAACGGGTGCCTTGATCATCTAAGTTACATGTGGTTCGTTTCCAGATGTACATTTTTTGCGACCTGCCTCCAGTCCAGAAAAATACTCTTTCCTCTGTTAGCTCTCTAAGTCTCTAAAGCCTCCCAGATAGCCAGCTACGGACGTTTCCCATATAACACAAGAGGCCACATTTACCAGAATTATTTTGAGAGTGGCCAGTTGGGGCTGCTAAGGAAACTAATTATAAGACTTCTCCTCCTCGTCCACCTCCCGGGCTGGCTGGAACAAGTGCCGGCACTCAGAGCTTCACATTCAGATGAAGGTCACTGAGAAAGCAGAGCAGCCAGAGGCTGAGAAGGGATGCGGGTGACAGCAAGGACTGTCACCACAGGGAAATGCCCTAAGCTGGTCGAAGAACACAATTCGGACATCTTTCCTTGGGGCACCCCATTCTATCTGTCCGTACACTCACAATTTAAAATACGGATATAAATAAAGATATTTGGTACCAGCTCTGACTTTCTACAGAACTGTGACTGAAAAGCCAATTTATCCCCATGGATTGAATGGTTACCCCACAGTTTAATTTTATCTGAAGGAAAAAAGAGCTGACATCTAGCAGCTAAATAAGTCTTTGTCACTAGAGGCCTGTGACACAAATCTCAATGATATTTGATGGGAACATGTATAGCTTTTCTTCATTTGTGGCTATAATTGGTGCTGGAGAAGCCCCAACATGTAAAGGTTGATGCTTCTGAATGTGCTGAAAGATGCTGGAACTAAACCATGCAATGACAGCTATCAAAATGTCACCGATGCAGTGTCATATTCAGTCAAGATGCTGAAAACTCACATGTTTGACTAACGCTGCGCTAGCCGTGGAAGGGAGGGATCACCTGGCTGGCTGGTGGGGAGAGTGAAATGAGGAGGGTGCGCACCGGCACCTGGCGAGCCGCCCGGCCTGAGGAGGCCACGCCGGGCAGCGGGACGCTCCCTGGGCACGTCCCGCGTGCAGCAGCGTCCCCGGCCACCGCGCAGGGCTCCGTGAGCAGTCCCTCACTGAACCCTCACGACTGTCCTCCGGCCCAGGTCACGGGGGACTGGACTGACACGCCACAGGGAGCTTGAGGAACGTGGCCAGTATTACCCAGCCAAAAAGCACGGTGGGCGGGATTCAAAGCCAGTTCTGTCAGACTCTGGGGCCGATCCTGTAACCATGATGCAAGTTCCAGTTTCTCACGTGCGTCCTGCAGAGAGGGAGTCGATCTGAAGTGCTCTTTAGCTTTACTGCCCAGGTGTGAGTCCTACACTCACAGCCCAAGATGGGACTTTCTTCATCAGGGACTAAACACCTCCTGGGCGGAGCGTGAAAAAAGGTCAAAGCATCACGTTTCACATTTCTAAAGAATTTATCTTTGAACAATTGCATCTCGTAGGCACGAGAGCATAAGTCCAAAAGGCCTCCATTGAACTGGTACTCATTCTGGGAATTAGTAAGTGGTCTGAAGCGATGGTTGCAGGAGCGCAATTTGACGCTAATCAAGGGTGCAGGAAACAGTGATCTAGTGAACTGTTTGAAATTGAAAGCAAAGAAAGGATGTCCAAATGTTCGGTTCTGGTTCCATCAGAGTCTATCCCTGGCTTTCAGTCAAATAATTCAAGAGCTCGTTCCTCAATTTCCCCCAACTGCAAAACGGAAAGAGGACCTCACTCAACAGATGAGTGGCTAAATTAGCTGCAGCTGTGCCAGCCTGGCACCGAGTAACTGCTGTGCAAGATTCTCTGACCGCAAAAGAACAAACTGGAGGGGGACAAGTGCCAAAAAGGACACACCCCACTTGTGTTCCTTCTCATACTCTGAATGCAGGGCTCAGCACTGCTCACAGGGCCTCAGGATAAGATCCTGGGCAGGTCTGCTGCAGAGCTCTGGCTAAGCCTTGCTTGAAAGGTAGGAGAGTTTGGGTTCTGAGTAGTTCCAGAATTAAAGGAAGAAGGGCTGGGGCGCCTGGGTGGCTGAATCAGTTGAGTGTCAGACTCTTGGTTTCAGCTCAGGTCATGAACTCACGGTTCAGGAGTTCGAGCCTCGCATCAGGCTATGTGCCCGCAATAAACAGCCTGCTTGGGATTCTCTCTTTCCCCCTCTCTCTGTCCCTCCCCTCGCTCGTGCTTTCCCTCTCTCTTTCTCTCTACCCTCACCAATAAACTTTGAAAAAAAAAATAGAAAAGGAAGGGCCCTCTGAGACACTTTGGGAGGGTGGGCCAAATCAGAGACCCCCTGGGAATGAAGAAAATAGATGGCCCGTCCTTATCTGATCTACATCTAATTTCAGCCCCCAGCCCAGTCTGGTCCCGATCCTCATGCCCAAGCTCTAGAGTCTCTGACATTATAAACCTCCTCAGACCCTGATAAGACCCTGATAAGATTACTGGCTTTCTCCACACCAGCCTAGATCTGGGGAGCCACCCAAACACCCGAGGGGACATACAGAAGCCCTGGGGGTCAGGCGATTTAAAACAAGAATGTGCCAACTAGTGTCCTTCCCCAAAAAAGGACAACGGTTGGACGTGTGCTCTGCCCCATAATGGCATTTTTCGAATGCTTCATAAGCCACTTGAAAAGGAAACAGCCTACCCATAATTCCCTGACGAAGTCCAGACGGTTGAAACAATTCCTCAATTATGAGCCATCCCTCTAATGGGAAATCTGTTGGAAAGCTGGCTCTTCGCAACTGGAAAACTTGGGATCATGATTATAAACCGCCATTAACAAATTCAAAGACAACCACACTAATAATTTTAACTTTGTAGTAGTCTCCAAAAATTTGGCTAACTAACATTGCATTAAAAGAAAAAAAAACAAAACAAAACATGGACGGCAGGGATCTTTGATGTGCCCAATGCTGACACGCTCAGACCACAAGCCTCTCCACCTTCCAGACTCCCTGATTCGCCACCGTCACTTTCTAACACCCACTGAATCACAGCCTTTGCTCACTTGCCCACACTGTTGCATAGGGAGTCCCACCTACCTACTCTTTATTTTTAAGAAAGCGATTTATTGTGTCCTTTTCCGTGTTGATTTAATTCAGTTCTCTTGATAAATGGGCGTGTGATGCTTGCTTGTGCTGGACGCTAGGGTTTGTGCCGCAAAAGCCATCAAATGTTTAGAAAGGGCCTTCCTTGCAGGGCTCAACTTTTTATTAGGAATAATAGAAGGAAAGACAAAAGAGCACATTTGTGTGACTGTGGGCAGGCTGGGGTCACACGCAGGGGCACGGGTGTGGACTCCTCTAAATCGCCACCCCTGCCCAGCATGGTGGCTGACGGAACAGGAAATGTCCTCAATACACTGTGGAAGGCTGACGTGAACAAAGCTGGCTAGGGGGAGCCGAGGGGCCCGGAGGAGCAGCCACTGTCGCCTAAACACATGGGAAGCTCTGTGCATAGGGTCCAGCAACAGAGAGCACACTAAAACCCAATAATTTTCTGTTTGGGTTTTGTTTTTCTGGATGATATGCAATCTGTCTGGATCATTACCTTTCACAGAACTAAATTCCAGCACGTGACTGAATCAGTGCCAGGATCACTCATGATTAAACATCCACTCTGCTCCAATCGCCACGCCACAAACGCTGGGCACACGCTTCCCCCTGGGCCTAGGTCAACATGTCCTTTCTGCCTGGGATGCCACCCTGCCCTTCACCTCCTGGAAAGACGTTACTGTTCCTTCGATACCCCTCGTGTGAGTCCTCAGACCCCGTGGCAGCGCTCTGGGCCGGGCTCCTCCGGCTCCGCGGGCGCACCTCCAGCACAGAAGCCGTCGCTCTTCCAGCCAGTAACTCCGTGCTTGTCTCTCCCAGTAGACTGCATTCTTCCTGAGGGTTGGACGTCCTTATTCCACGGCTCTCTACCTCCATGCAAACGGTGTTAGGGGAGCGCCTGGCATGTCACGGGCACTCAAAACATGCTGGTTCAATGAATGACAACTTCTACTTTGCTGTTGTTTTCCTAAGAAACTCCTGAAATGCTCGGACACAGAGCAAGCCCTCAGAATACAGAAATTTCAGGTCAAATGCTTTCTCCTCCAGCCACTCAAGTGAAAAGCGAATCCTACTGATGACTTGAAAGCTCCACAAATTGCTTTCCATACCTGTGCAACCTTCAGGCGTGAACTAAAGCAGCACGGAGGCTGCCAGACAGCTTAAGCCACAGGTGAGAACTTGAACCAGAGCAAGCAACGACAAAGGCATTCATGAGAATAAACAAAAATGTCCTACTCTGCCAACTTTCTTTCCTTTCCCCTCTATTTAAAAAAAACCTCCCACAATCTCTATGTGAAAATTCAAAGTGTAAACCATGCGATAATAAGAGTAACGCAGGCAAAAACTGCATCAGGCAAGTAGGGTCAAGATGTGAGGTAGAGGTCTCAAACTGTGTTACGCTGCCTTTTTATAAGGTTGAAGGGGTAAGAATTCGGCTTCTGAATGATGGAGACGGAACAGAAAAGTCCAAGAAATGGACCTAAGTGTGAAGACTGCCAGGCTGAGAGCGGGCTGCTCCTGCAAGCTTCCGTGGGGGCCAACAGTGGGAACCCAGAGATCCAGAACGGTGACAGGAACCATCCTGGCTACGGATCGGGGGCTAGGGCGTTAGGGCCACTGTGAGCCATAAAGCAGGAGCTACCTTATTTGGAGAACAGTGTCCATATCAGCACTTGTTAACTTTTCTGTCACACAAGCAGTCGTTTTTGTTTTTCCTTTGGAGCTCTGTCTTTTCTCCCTAACTAAGCCGCTTCATAGAGGGCTAATGTATAGTTTTCCTGTCCTGCTGATTTAATGATTTAAACCTGATGCAAGTATGGTGTCCTTTAAATTTTGAATTTTGGGGGTCATTAGATGAGGGTGAATGTTCCATATTCATTAGTTGCTTTACTTCTTCTTTTGTAAACAAATGGCCTTATTCTTTATCCTTTTACAAAAGGATAAAGTGTTCTTCTGATTATTACACACACAAACGTTTTGGCTTTTGTTACATTTAGAACAGATACCGTTTGGGTTTGTTTGTTAATTGTTTTCATGATATTTTTGACACAGAAGAAAAGCTCGGTTTGAATGGTGCGTAAATTACTCATGATTGTGTCATCAGCAGGTAGTGTATCTGAGACTAGAGCCCAGGCCTGTCTGGTCTCACAAGCCACATCCTTAAATAATTTGCTTAACAGAAGTCATGAATTTCAGTACAAACTCGATGGATGGTGTGAAGACACTGCTGCGGCTGCCATGTTGTTACCATATTGTCAGCTACCATGTTGTAGTTTGGGTTTTTTGTTTTGTTTTTGTTTTTGTTTTTGTTTTTGCTTTGATAGCTGTCTTTTTTGCTGCTACAAAGCATACCGACCCATAGCAGCCTGCCTACCTTCTAATTTGCTGTTTCACATATACTGTGGGTTTAAAAATAGGCCAACCAAGTTTCCAGGTCAGTATAAAACAAAACAGCTGTGTGCGTTTTTCAAACAGGTTCTTTAGCTGCTCAGACTCCCTTTCTCTGAGCTCAGGGATCCAGGCTCTTTTCCAGGGAGTTGCCAGGAGTCTCACCTTTGGATAAGTGGGGTTTTTCCAAGGAACTGGTAGTATGACTTTCCCATAGCAGGCACTTGATAAATGTTTGCTGAAGATGATGAAATACTTTTTTTCTTTAGTTTTCTAAATTGCCCTGGAGAAACTTTTCCAGACAAGATTAGAGAAATGGAAATTTTCCATCCACAGGGAAATAATTGGGGTGTTATTTTCATAAGGAAAAGTCTTACAGTTTTCTTTAAGTTAAAGAGCTATTTTCATTCTCCCAGAAGTCTAAAAATTATAGACCAATATGTTTGTTTTCTAAAGAGAAATACATAGTTCACTTTAAAGAAGAGTCGGCTATGAAACAGATTTCTATCAATTGAACTGATTGGAGTGAATCACATTTTCCCATTAAGTTCCTCTTAAAAATTTATAATATAGAATCAAATTTGGCCTACTACTCAAAGATGTTCCTGAACTACTTAAACTCATTTAAGGAAAATACCTATTTTTTTTCAATTAAAGTAATAAGAAAAATGCATTCCAAATAAGCCACAAAATTAAAATTACAAATAAGTCTTAAAATTCCATACATCTGCTGTATGAGGAGCAAACCCGGAAGTCTGCTTTTAGCCTTTTGTATATCATGGTCCTTAGAACTAATCCTCTAACCCTTTCCCTCTTAAGATAAATGCTTCTTTCTAAAAAGTCTTCTAAAATCAATTATTTTGTAAGCTGACTCCTGACAGCTTATTTATAATCCTGGGGAAGACTTCTTAGGAACCATTAATAACTTAACATTCCTTAAATGGCTTATAATAACTATAGTTCACAAATATTTAAAACCGGGTTATTCTGTGACTACCACCTGCCAGGTTTTGTACTCAGGTTTGTACTCAGCAGTGGATATAGAACTAGAAATAATATATGGTCTCAGGAATCTCCTAATCAGTGGCAAAGACAATATCGTTAAAAATATAATTCAGTGAGATAAGAACTATTATAGAGCAAAACAGCCATGTAGGAGTACAAAAGGGAGCATTCTTTACTCTGGTAAAAAGGTGCCAAGAAAAGGTTTTGGAGAAGAGGGGACATTGGAGCTGAGCCTTAAAGGAAGAGGACTTAACTAGAAAGGCAAGATTACAGGCAGAGAAAATCGAAAATAACTTTTCCCGTGCTCTCTTAACCCTGGATACATATATACTCAGAAAAATGTACCTGTATTTGCCCCAAGACTAAATTTGTAAATATCAGAAAAAGGAAGAGGTAACAGTAACTAGCATCACTTCATAAACAAATATAATCTGATTACCCTAGTTTTCTTCTCAGATAGAGGAGTAAAAACAATATTTTGTCCTCCATACAGGTGCCTCATGTTATGAATTACTCATATAGACAACAACCAGTTTCATACTTCCTCCCTCTGCTATCCAACAAGAAGCCCCCTGGAAGAGCAACTGAGCTGCCTATGGCTGACAGCTCCCTCTGGTGGTTAGGATGGGGAACTACATGGTTAGTGTTTCTGTCACTACTTTTCTTCCCCAGAGAAAAGAATGAATACGCTGTTCCCCCACTGTGTGGACCTTTCTCTCTATAGCTCAGTATCTCCAGCACCTGGCCTTTAGTACACAAATAGTTGTTTTCTAGGTCCCTGGTAAATATTTACAAAACTGAGCTGTTTTGAATAAGAAACCACAAAGTTTTGTTTGGCCTCTTCCAACTTTCCCAAGCATTTTTACATGTACTGCATCTTTAGCTTGGTCATCTTACTAGGAAGAACGGTGGTGCATAAACCACCAGGATTCTCATCAGCCTGCATGAAGATACAGTGTACTCTATAAGTAGATGATCCCTTTCTATTAATCAATTGTTTGATTAAGAAATGATTAAATTTTCCAGCCTCAAATTCTTAATCTGTATCTTAGAAACTGTTTTTCATTTTTATTTGTAAGGCAAAGGTCACCATAAATCACCATATGCAGACACTTAAGGCTGAGCAAATGGAGACTGAAGACTGTGATAATAAAGAATTCTCTATTTCTATAGCTGTAGGAGTGCTTATAAACAAACTCAAATATTCCAGAAGTCTCCTAGTTTATTTTTCTTTATCTTCTAATTAAGTCTGATTAATTTTTCATTGATATTTAATTAATAGGTTCCAACAGGATTAGTTCATGAAAAGCAAAAGAAAGAGATTAGGAAGCACTCAGAAAAAGCAGATGGGAGGCAAATTAAAAGGCCGTAATAGCAAGGAAATACCAGAGGGTCAAAAGTGGAGGTTAGAAAATATATATAGGGGCATCTGGGTAGCTCAGTCGGTTAAGTGTCCAACTCTTGATTTGGGTTCAGGTCATGATCTCAAAGACCATGAGATTGAGCCCCGCCTGCATTGGGTTCCGTGCTATCAGTGCGGAGCCTGCTTGACATTCTCTTTCTCCCTCTCTGTCTGCCCCTTCTCCACTGGTGCATGCCTGCTGTCTCTCTCTTGCTCTCAAAATGAAATAAACTTAAAAAAAAAAAGAATATAAAAGAACAATGGAAAGACAAAATGGTGATAACTAAACAGGGTCTCTAAAAGACCCCGAACCAAGTCTCAACTTTAAATTTAATATATACCCCAGCTCCGTTGGGGAAAGATACACAAATAAACACACAAATGTTTGTTAGAACTCTGAAAGCAGAGCAAAAAAGGTGCCAGGGGCTGAGAGGTAGGGGAAATAGGGAGAGACTGGTAAAAGGGCACAGATTTATGCTGTAAGATGAGTAAGGTCTGAGGATCTACTGAAAAACATGGTGATACACAGATGTTAACACTATACTGCATGACTTTTTTTGCTAAGAGAGTAGAACTTAAATGTTTCTATCTTCCTCACCCAAACTTTCTGGACCATTTTGGGTGAGTCTTTTACTTCATTTTTTTCCAGCCTTAATTATCCTGCCCTATAAAATGAAGGGCTCTGATGAGAAGATCTTCCATGTCCCCTCTAGAAGGTGGTGTGGTGGTTGTTACTGTTGTTGTTTTAACATTCTCTGACCTTACGAGTGATTAAAAAATAAAGAGGGCCAAGGAAAGGGAAGGCAGATGAAAGAGCTAGAAGGAATATAGGACTTATAAAATGCACAGAAATGCTAATAAGAAAAATGATGGTGTTTTCTAGCTCTTATTATTAGAGGCATTAATTAAAGTAACCAAAAACGGTTGTTTTCACCCAGGATATACCCTGGAATGTCAAAATAGCTACCGCCCTACCACTACCACCATCTCACCTCCCACTAAAATCACAAATGTGTCCTCTGAAACAGCCCCATTTCTCCAAACTGAATGTGCCATTATCCAAGTGTCAAAGCAGAACTTCCGTATTCGGCTGTGGGCTGTACGCTGTGTTTAATATGGCACTTTAAGGCCTTCAGCTTGAAGGCACTAGAGAAATACAAAGCGTCATTATGTTAATTACTGTTATTATAAGGCTCCAGAGCTTAGATTAGCTATAGTCTAATGTCTAATGTACTAGTAGTCCTCTATGACCCGGGCAGGTGATGTCGAGCATCATGTGTAGGTCCAGTGCTCTTGTGTACCTCCAAACCACCACACACAATAGTCTAAGAGGGGCCAGTTGAACGTAGGTGTTGACAACAGTGCGGGGACCTAATCTCCACAATCTACTGAATGCCAGGGAAAGTATGACCCGACTCCGTCCCAAGACTGTTCTCCGTAGAATTCAAACCAGAGGCTGTACCAAAACCAACACTCAATCGTGTATGCCTTGAAGAAACTGAGGCCATAAACCCCAAATAAGTGAGTTCTGAGCCAACTTCAAGGCAGAAGTTCTCAAAATTGTGTGCACTCAGCCACCTATAAAGTTCATAAAAATGCAGGTTTCTTATCCCTCAAGATTCTGATTTGGTGGGTCTGGAATGGGTTCAAGGAATCTGCACCATTAACAAGTCCCAAGGCTGGTGCAGGGGGTCTGCTGACCACACACTTGAGAAGCACAGCTTCGGGGTTCCAGAAAGCCATCTGATAAAACAGCAAGGTTCGGATTCAACACATCCAACAAAGATTTACAAGTCTCAAAGATGGCAACACAAAGTGGAACATATCAATCAATTTTTAATTCGGTTTCAATTAAACAGCAATGTTAGTGGCTACGATTTAGACTCCTCATTCTAAAGTCTTGAATAAAAAAAGCTGACTTGAGAAACTTCCAAAAATTCAGTATCAAGAAATCCACGTGTAAATGAACAGAAGAAAAGCCTTTTAGAGAGCAAAAAGTGATTGTTATATACTTTCTATTTTCAAAACCACCAATGAGCAGCTCAGGGGACAGGTGTGACTAACAACGGACCAATTTAATGCCTGTGAAAAGAAAACCTATGGGGGGAGAAGGCCATTTGGGAATAAGCCTCTGTAAGGAGGAACACCCAAAACAGGGTCCAAAATCCTAACGTGTCCTTACATTCTTAAATGCTAAAGTCATGGGGGAGAAAAAGAAAAAAAAAAAAAAAAACTCCCAGTGAAGTGTTCTGAGGTGTTAATGTTTCAAAGTGTTACCCACTAAGAATAACACACAAAACTGCTCAAGTGATTCCTGGAAGCTTCTATTACAAAGACAAGTAGGGGTAGAAGAGACGTAGCTGCATGAGGCAGAGAATGGCTCCGCCGAACACCAGAGCTGTGTGTCCACCCCACCCCCGACTACATTACAGACTGAACTGTCTGCAGAGCTAACGAACGAACTTCATGTTAAACTCCTGGTATCGCCAGCAGCCAAATCAACTGGATCTGTAATTAGGGCTCAGTAACCAGTGGCTGGTGACTGTCTAAGAGTCAGCTCAAATCAGGCCTCTGCTGTGAAGCCTGCCCTTCCTCACCCTGGCAAGAGGAAGTTACTAGTGATTACAATCCTGGGTTTTGGTATTCTGGTACTATACTATTTTCACAAGCCAAAATAGTGATACTTCCGTCAGTGTAAGAGCATGACTTGAGACTGGATGACCAGCTTCACTCCTCCCGGGCTCTCTCCAAAGCCAGGTTCTCTCCAGCTGCTGTCGCCCGGCCCCCATGCCTGCCTTCCCGGCCGCTCACTCCAGACACCATCACTGTGAAGCAGGTGAAGTCTCCCAGGTCCTCCTTACCGCCCAGCTCCTGCAATTTCCCACCTCTCGCCCACAACAAAAAGGCCCAAGCTAGATACTGGGAAGGGGGAAGATCCCCTCAAGTTGAGGGAGCTCTTCCCTGGGCGAGGGCTGGCCTAGAGAGAACTTGAAGCTGGTATCAAGGCCACTGGCCGGAGCTGGGAAGCTGCCCAGTGTACAGTGAGGGTCCTGAAAGGTCCACTCAGAAGCACTCAAAACGTGGCAGGAAAGTCCCAAAGCCCTATGCATGGGACTTGCTGCCAGGGCAAAGGGGCTGGAGTCAAAGCCCTAGGGGCCCATGGATCTTCATTCTAAATTGTTTAAAGCAAGAGTTTAAGCCCTTTACGAGGCAAGGTGCTATAGGTAAGCGTGGGTCTTCTGAGCACACATGTGCAGCGTGTTACAGCTAAAATGTTTCAGGAAAACATACCTCCTCGGAAAGCTCTTGCATGTTCTAGCATGAGAAGATTCATTTGGGTTACTCCTTCTAAAATCATCCTTTTAAAATAAAAACAGCCCCTGGAAGGATTAGCTTTATCGCTTATTTACAGGCTGTGCAAATAATCTGGTCGTCACACCACGTAAACCTGCCCGGTCTCTGAGGTATTCAGTGCTCATGAGTAGTGAGAAAAATCTGTGTGTGAAACCACTGATACCTAAAATAAGCCTGGTGTCCCAAGAAAGACCCGGACACTCTCTCCAAGAAAAGATTTAAAGGAATATTCTAGGGACACCCAGGTAGTGGGTTAAGCGTCCGACTTCAGCTCAGGTCATGATCTCACAGTTCCTGAGTTCAAGCCCCGCATTGGGCTCTGTGCTGACAGCTCAGAGCCTGGAACCTGTTCAGATTCTGTGTCTCTGTCTCTCTCTGCTTCTCCCCTGCTCATGCTGTCTCTCAAAAATAAACATTAAAAAAAATAAATAAATAAAGTGAATACTCTACTTGGGGAAATCCAGAGGTAGATGAAGTAGCAAATGTTTTATTAAGGGAGGGACAAAATTATATCGAAGTATTTTAAACTATCTTGCTCTAAACTACAGTTTTTCTCATATTATTATATAAATATCATTATTAGTTTTAGCTCACTATTTAAGGCCCATCATAGAAAAGTCTGTATGATGGAAAGGTCTGCCATTGCCTCAGAAGCAGCCAATCTGCTTGGAGCATGTAGGCAACGAACAGGCATCACAAATCATCTGGAATCAGCCAAACTGCTACAGGCACAGTATCCAAGAGAAATTTCTAATCCTCTTATGTTTATTCTAGAACCTACAAAGTAAAACCAAAAATCAGAGGTACCTTTAAATACCCTCAACACTATTCGCCACTCATTCATTGATCAAGAACTATCTTACTCACCAATCTGATTACAACGCTACCTTCTGCAGCCTCTGTTTTCCTGAAAAGGCTCAAACCTCCCTGAGTCGTTCACACCCGATGCCCTTTCAGAAGCTGTAAGTGGTAAGGCCACTGAGCAGCCTGACCTTGCCATCATTCTCACGGTCTTGTTTGCTAAGAAATGTTTTCCTCCTAAAGTGACAGAATTTCCATGGATGAGGCTAATGCTGCAGTTGCTGGGAGAGTCCTCCTGCTCAGTCCCCCCGTTTTACAGGTGAAGAAACTGGGACCCAGAGAGGTCACAGCTTGTGTTAGAGGCGGAAGAGCAGGGCCGGAACACAGCGCCCCGAACTTCTGGCTGCCCCTACTTCTCGGATCTCACCACCTCTCCAAGCAACTGCCTAGCTGCTCGGCAGGGCTGATGCCTACGAAGGGTGCTCCCTTACCCACCACTCAAGTACTTACAGATGGCCCTCGGTTGGTTTACCTTATTCAACTAAGTTATAAGTTCAAACTTACATCAGAGCATCTGGCAACAGATCCATGATCGTTAGAGGGAAGGGGGAGGAGGGAGCTGGCTCCTTTCCGGTGGTGGTCACGAAAGGCCTGTGGCCCAGCTTCTCCTTGCCACAGTATCTCCCTACGTCCAAAGGGTGCCTCTATTACTGTAAGGCTCGCAAATGGTGCTCTTTGCCCAAGGGAAGGTGTGTGGCCAAGCAGATGGGATAGAAGCCTTGGAATCAGAGAAGGCCAGATTTTAATATTCACTCTCCCTAAGTGTAAGTCACTTAGCTTGTCTGAACTATGGCTTCTTCACCTGTCTGTCTCACAGCCAGGATGAAATGAGCCCATATAGTGAAAGCACCTAGGACAGTGTCTAGTTCACATGAGCTCTTCAAAGAAATTAGTTGCCGTCTTCCCTTTTCTGCTGTTATGGTTAAGATTTTAGACAAGCAATTTAACTAGTTAACTTCCCCCATATAATGGAAGATAATATAGGCTTCTGATGAAAAGACACTTATATAAAACAAAATATGATTATTAAACACCAAGATGAACACCTGAAGACATTAATTCACTTTATAAAATACGCAAAGGTACCAATTCACTAATAAATATGCTACAGCAAGAGCTTATCCCAAGGTGCCAATTTGCTGAAGAACGAGGCAGACGAGGGCCGAAGTGCCGAGAACACGGCCCAGAACAGCCCGAGCGGGGAGCTCAGCTCTCTCAGAGGCGGGTCACGCTGGGCGGAAACGTGGGAAGAGAGCCACCAGCAAGGAGAACGGAGCTGAAGGAGGAGCCGGGCACGGCGCGCAGCACGGGCTGCGGAAAGAGCAGGAGAAGGGCTGCACTCCGGCTGCAGGCCCGCCGGGAGGGCTGCCAGAGCGGGGCAGGGCCTGGGAGGTCCGAGTATTGACTTTAACCCTGGAAAACAGGAGTGACGCTAGCAGCCCCCGCCTAGCTGGCAAAGGTAGGAGTGGAGAGCGCGCTTCTGAAGTAGGAAGTCCAACAGGAACGGAAGTGGGCAAGGGAAGGTGAAAATCAGGATGTGCCTGAAGGGTGAGGACAACACAGGAGCTGGAAGCCATCAGCCTGACCTGGAGGATACTGAGAAGATGCCAAGGAAGTAACACCTCTAAGGAGGACTGAGTGCCACGAATCCAGGGCTTTGCAGGCCGACAGCAAGCCCCCAAACCAGGGGGCAGGCCAGGTGAGAAACCGCTCCGTCAGCATTTAGGTTATACCCACCTTCGTTTCAACAAAGACAGTAAGAACACAGCAGCAACAATCTCTTCCCATTCCTGTCTTTAGAACAGTACAATGAGCCTACTGTTCTCTCAATTCCTATCTTTACTATAATAAGTGACATATAACAGGGAAATGCTTTGCAATTACTCCTCAAGAAACTAGATCGTGGGGTAATAAGCATTTGTGGAAAGGCCTCCCATCCGGCTGAAGCTGGCTGGCCTTCTCTGGGTGACACAGGGTCCACACAGGCGACTCACAGAGACGGCTGCGTATCGCGAGGGTACTGGAAAACATAAGGAAGAAAGCAAAGCACGCCACCCACTCTGTGCTCACTCCAGCTCCAGCTGTCCTGGCTCAGGGGTGTGGAGTGGGTTTCCTACTCAGTGGGGGAAAACTGCTTCGCACTGTCGCAGATGAGAGCCAGCACCGAGGAGCAGCTCAGGCGTGGCCTGCTCTGCACTTACCCTGTATAGAAAGGAGATCTGTCTGGGCTCTGGGGACCTTTTGCTCCATGGACTTCTGCTGGGTGACCCAAGCCTGCCCAATCTGCCATGGCTGGACCGCTGCTGGCTCCCTGCCGTCCCCCAACAAGGAAGCTGTCCAACTGGCAGCCTCTGAAGAGGAAGGAAAAGGACTGGGTTCTGTCCCTCAAAACGTGGTGATATATATGGCAGCCACCGTGGCTTGAAGGACTCCTTTGGTACCATTAGTTTCCTTGGTAACCTAACTATGTACTGAATGGTTTCCATGGCAAAACACATTCCAGAGTCTAAATAATCAACATACACAGACAATTTGAGATGTAACCTATTAGCGGCGGAAGGGGTGGAGGGGTTGGGGGGAGGGCTGCCCACACTTGAAAAACTCAGTAAGCTTAGAAAACAGCCCCAACGGCCTGATGGCAATACCAAAGCAGGTGTGTCTGTGCAGCCAGATCCAAAGGGCACTCCACTGAGGAAGGGCCAGGGTATGAAGAGCCTGCTCGAGCCATGGGACATTTTCTGCGGTGAGCTGGGCTCCAAGGGTCGAGATCCTGATCTGAAACCTATAGGTTGGACAACCACAGAGTAAGAGCAAAGTATTTCTGGGGCTCCTAGAAATCTCTTCTAAGAGCAGGAATACAATTCTCAAAGAAACAACCTAGTGAGGTGTTCCGTTTCTAATCTGGCACTCAGAGTTTTGGAAAAAGGCTATTATTTTATTTCTCAACTAGGATGACAGCACCCCTTCAGGGGGCATTTGGAAATGTACGGGAAAATGCTAAGCGGCCTCCATTACTGAGGGGTCATTCATGCGGCACATAGGGACCAAGGATGGTAAATGACTTACGCTGCACAGGACAGCGCCACACTCCATAAAGAGTTTAACAGCCACGTTGGAAAATATGTTGGATTACCAAAGGAATTCCCTAGCGGGAAAAATGATCAGTTTTAAATGCACTGCCACTTGTCCTTTCCTCTTTAACATCAAAACATAAAAAGGGAGGGGGCAAACAAAGTATTTTCAAAGTTCTTCATCTTTGTAGCACAAAGATGGGAACTTAAGCAAATGACAGAAAAATTTAAAATGATTTGTTAGAATGAAAAAGAAAGCAACTTTAATTTCTAAGAAATGCTCCAAAAAACAGGTGAGAGCAGAGGCTCCAGGCGGACTCAACTCTGTAGGGAAAATCTGCAGGACACTCTGGCCCAAGGTTAAGGTCCACGTAGGTCCTCTTTTCACTCTGCAGCTGACTGGGACTTCCTAGTTGTCTCGCAAAGGAGCAGTTAGTGACAATGTAACGGACATTCATTAAATGCAAGGCTCCTGTCAGATCTCCAGAAAGGATCAAGATGTTAAGGTCTGGGATGAGCAGACCCTCCAGATGTTACTATACTCTGCTGCTGGTCCGATTCGAATCTACTAAAATGAGAAGGACTCCTCAGACCTAGGACTCCCTCCAGGGGTCTGGAACACCTTTTAAACGGAATTTAAATGCCTATATTGGCTTTTCTTAAACTTCCTCAAAATGCTAGGAATTTAATCCATGTTAAGAGTGCCCAAGATTAGGTTCCAAACCAGAATCAGGATGGCTTCACTAGGAGGTTGAAGAGTTTCCAGAGCTTTAAGTCTGACCAAAAGCCCAGTTTGGCCTGAAGATCTCAGAGGCTGAGCAAAAGTCCAGAGTCACTCAATAGTTCTAGCCATTCCACAATCTACGGTGGCCTACTGATGAGATTATCTGTTCATATTTTATTAGTCCCGTTTCTTTGTCTGTGAAGTGACTGTTCATGCTTTTTGCCCATTTTTCTATAAGATTTTTCCCCCATCTTCTTATTAAGTTCCTTATTCTGGATATGAAGCCTGTATCAGTTATTTTAGGCTTATAATTTACATATTTAGGTGGCTACTTGCATCTTCAACCAGGGAAATAAATTATCTAATGTAGAAAAGGTTGAAAGTATGCACTTGGAAAAATTATAAAATATGACTATAGCAGGAAGTAGATAAAAATACCAGCCGAAAGAACTTCAATAAGTGACTGACCTCAAAGGACACCAACAAGAAAATGAAAAGATAACCCCCTGTATGGGAGAAAATGTTTGTAAATCATATATCTGATAAGGGTCTAGTATCCAGACTATATAAAGAACTCTTACAATTCCGTAATTAAAAGAAAAATAACTCAATTAAAAATGGAGGAAAGACCTGACTAAACATTCTTCCTATGGGGTTCAAAAGCATCTGTCCACACAAAAAGCTGTAATATGAATGTATGTAGCAGCATTACTCATAATAGACAAAAGGTAAATACAACCCAAATGCCCATTAACTGATGGATGGATAAATAAAATGAGTCCATACAAGGAGTGTTATTCATCAGTAAAAAGGTATGACATTCTGGTACATGATAAACACAGATGAGGCCCGAAGACATTATGCTAAGTGAAAGAAGTCAGTCACAAAACAGCATATACTACATGATTCTATTTATATGAAATGTCCAGAAGAGGCAAATCCACAGAGACAGAAAGTAGATTAGTGGCTGCTGGGGCTGGGGGAAATGGGGAGAAATTGCTAATGGGTATGGAGTTTCTTTTAGGTGATGAAAATGTTCTAAAATTGTGGTGATGGTCACACAGCTCTGCAAATATACTAAAAAATACTGAACTATTTCAACTAGATGAACTGTATGGTATATAAATTATATCCCAATAAGCTGCTATTTAAAAATAGGAAGGCAAGGGTCTCTAGGTGGCTTAGTCAGTGAAATGCCTGACTCTTGATTTCTACAGTGCAGAGCCTGCTTGGGATTCTCTCTTTCCCTCTTTCTGCCCTTTCCTAGCTTGCATATGTGTGCTCTCTCTCCCTCTCTCTTTCTCTCTCAAGATAAACAAACTTTAAAAAATAAAAATCAGAAATAGCAAGGCAAAGTAGAAGAAAAGAATAACAGAATGCCTGAAACTCGGGGTGACAATTTCAGGCTTCAGTCATGGTGCATTTTCCTGTGGGCCTTAGGAGAGGTAAGTACCATTAAAAAGTGGGTAGAAAACACTACATTTAAGAAGTGATGAAAGTCACTGGGGCACCTGGGTGGCTCAGTCAGTTACGCATCTAACTTCGGCTCAGGTGATGATCTCCTGGTTTGTGAGTTCAAGCCCTGCATCGGGCTCTCGGCTGTCAGCACAGAGCCCACTTTAGATCCTCTGGGCCTTCTCTCTCTCTGCCCCTCCCCGATTCATGCACATGCTCTCTCACTCTCAAAAATAATAAACAGAAAAAGAAAAAAACAAGTGATGAAAGTCTGGAAGAGAAGATAGTGTAGGAAGCCAAAATTCCAGCAAAAGAAAGGCTGGATGAAATTGAAAAATAAATGGGTCCAGCTTAAAACAGCCAGCTAAACAAAAGCAGCATGTATTTACAGATATGAGCACATACAGGGCAAACTCTTAGCTCTTTCTGTCCGCCCTTCAAAATCCTTCATTTTAGTTCCATCCAACACTTTAAGCCACATCATGTTAGAATGACCAGTGACTCCCAAAATATTTGGTGAGCCTAAGAATCACCTGGCACTTGCTAAATGCCCACTCCCAGACCTTAGATTCAGAATCCAATTGAACAAACTCCCAAGCTCGCGCTGATACAGGCTTTCCGAGGACCACACGCTGAAGCACAGCGCTCACTGACCCCCCGTGGTCCGCGGCCCCTCTAATGAAGCAGGAGCGAGTGTGTGAGAGCAAAGGCCGCGGAAAATGACGGATCAGAGCTGGAGTCCTATTGCCGCCGCGTACTCACTGTTGACCTTTGGCAGTTACCTAGCCCTTCGGTGCCTCAAAATCCACCTGTGTAATTGCGAGCCAGCAATTCCCAGCATGCAGATGGGAGTGAAATAAGGCTTGTAATGTGTTCAGCACAGTGTCTGTCACGGCTGGTGCTCGGAGATTGCTAGATTGCTCTTATCTGTGATTTCAGTCCTCAGCCGGCTGACCTGCTGCAGTGCCCAATGGCCATCTCACTGTAGGGCATCTCAAGAAGAAACTTCAGGGAAAGGATTCTTAACTGAGAGGAGTGCGATCCCTAAAGAGTCTGGGCTTGTATATAAAGAAGTCTGTGAATCCTTTGAAGAATATGCAAAATTAGGGGTGCCTGAGTGGCTCAGGTCATGATCTCATGGTTTGTGGAGTCAAGCCCGGCATTGGGCTCTGTGCTGACAGCTAAGAGCCTGGAGCCTGCTTCAGATTCTGTGTCTCCCTCTCTCTCTCTCTGCCCCTCCCCTATCATGCTCTGTCCCTGTGTCTCAAAAAAAAAAAAAAACTCTAAAAAACAGAATATGCAAGATTATCTGGAGTAGAAAAGTAGTAGAGCCTGGGGCTGTCATAGTTGTCATGGGGTTCTCAAGTGTGAAGGAGGGTGGTACCCCAAAAACAGTCAAAAGGTGCTCCCTTACAGAAATCCTTAGTTCATTTCTGTCTCTAACTTCGGATGTCTGTTCTTATGTTTTCTCTACTAGCTTACCCTAAAATGAATTCCGGGGAATGACATTACCTTAATTAAGGTCCTGGTGCATGGCACCTACCGTGGAATTTTCAGAAAGTGGGGTCTCTGAACGTGTCAGGAGGAGGAGGAAGTTGGGGGTGATGTTGATGAAAACCACAATGTAATAATAAGTACAGCAACTTACTGTGTACCAGGGGCTCACGAAGTACCATGTACTACGCTGAGCACTTTGTCCACAGTCTCTCATTCAATCCTGACAAAACCTCTGAGGATTATAGATGAAGAAACTGCGTTACGCAGGTTATGCAACTGATACCGGCTCACATTCCAGAGAGTGGCGGTCGGGCTGGACCCCAGGTCTGTCTTGCTGCAAAGCAGTGCTCTTAGCCAGTGCCTGCCTGTGTATTCCATTAATACTTCATCTTGCTGGGGGCGCCTAGTGGGCCAGGATAAAGGGTAAAGCCGCTGCTGAGAACAGAGGTGAGGATTCTGCTTCTGGCTTAACTACATTTATCTCCCGGAGGTTGGGAATTTGGGCAAAAGGCAGAATTGAGCTTCGTGTCCTGTTGATCTTTGAGATATATTTGTTCTTTGGAACTAAGATTTTGAGTGACCCTTCCAAATAGGTTATAAAGATCAGCCCACAAGTGTCGACATGCAAAACTGCTCTGTCACCAAAGTCTGAGAAAACCGGGAACTTGACTAGGAAATACTCATCTGCGGAATGGGAAGGAGAGAAAAAAAAATCAAAGATACAAATGGAGAAACACACCTTAAAGATGTGGAGAGCTGTGGCCTTCCTACCTGAGGTTAAGGGAGGATAGGAGGTAAGACAGCTGGCTGTGCCTCACACAGGACACATGGAAATACTAGAGGCAGGAATGGGGCCACATGAACAGTATTGAAGGGGCCAGTATTTCAACTTCTAATTGTTCCACCTGACCCTGGCACGACACTCATTGTACATACTAAAGGAAAACACTTTGATGATATGAAAGAAAGGTATTACTAAAGCTTAGCAGCACAGGCACAAATAGATTCTTGGAAGGTTCCTGAAGGGCACTGAGAGTAGACAGGTGGTTCTCAACTGGGAATGATTTTTGTATCTCCTGCTGCCTTTTGTCCAGGGGACACTTTAAGAACTGATGACTGTCAAGACTCGGGGGTTGTGTGCAAAGGTCAGGGATGCTGCTAAACGTGTTGAACAGGAGTGTCCCCTACAGAAAAGAGCTATCCGGCTCAAAATGTCAGCAGTGCCAAAGTTGGGAGACCCTGCGGTAGATGAGGGGGATTACCGCATAGTATCAGACAGTCACCAAATGCTCCGAAGCCTCACAACAAACAGCATTTATCATACACGGAACACAGGTCCCACCAAAAAGTTTATGTTGTCAGATCTCCAGGATATTTCTCTCCAATCAGATTCTGTTCATTTTTTTTAATGAATTTTAATTTCGTAATTAAAATGCCTGAATTCACCCTGAAAAAAAATTAAAACATTACCAGGGAGCTAAAGTTCCCTTTGATCTCTACCCTCAATCCTGTTGGAGTCAAACTGCCTAGATGCAGAGAGCTGACTGAGGCAAGTTTCCGGCCCGCTCTGAATTTCAGCCTCATCTTCTATAAAATAGGGACAAAAGTAGTAACCAACTGCGATTAAAAGGTTGTTGTGAGGACTGAATGAATTAATGGGGAGAGTATACCTAAAACATGTGATTAAGTGCTCATCAAGTGTTCGCTATCCTAGTACCCAGTACACACACACACCCCTGTGCAAGGAACACTGCCTTGTGGAAAATACACATGATGGGGTTGAGGCCTACTTTTTAATTTTAACATAAAAATGTGGAATTCTGCTCATCTTTCTTATATTCTCTCCTCTTCTTCAACCCAGAAGCCTTCCCATGGAGTACAGAGAAATCTACCTACTTCTTTACAGCTTCATTCGATGCCAGAGCATTTCAAGTCTTGTCCCTAGTGAGGACTATTTCAGTCATTTCTACCATTCGGACTCCTAAAGTTAAATTCTCCACTGACTGGGACCAAACAGGCACAAGTTTACGTGTGTTTTTCAGAAAGAGTACTCCAAGAGTAAATGAACAGCCACTGGCCAATACCCTTAACAGAGGGGAATAATAAAGATCAGTCACCAAAACAAACAATATCCACAAATAAATGTTTTGAAGGGTTTCCTTATTGTACAAACAGAAAAATCTATAATTTTAAATAATTATATGCTCCATAATCTGTTTTTTTATTTGGTCACAGAATCATATATGATATTATATAGTTAATGAAAACTAAAAAGCTTTCAAAATAATTTTCTTTGGCTTTAACACATATATTGGATTGATCACGTTAAACTCCAACAAAACTGGGAAAATAGTTCTAGGTCAGAGGAGGAAATGAAAACATGGAAGTGTTATCACCATTTGGTCATAAACTCCTCTTCTCAGAGAAACATGGCAATAAAAGTCTGTTCCAGTATGAAAACTTGGCACAAAATAACCCAATCTTACATCATGCTTTTAAAGGTTGGGGTGGAGTAGGGAAGGGAGGGATTAAAAAGTGGGAGAGGAAAGCTCTTCACATGTAGGAAAAAAAGAGGAGAAAAGGCTGACAGTAAAATAAGTTTTCCACTGATGCATAACTTCTTCAAATTAATAGTTTGGTTTAGCTAAAATTTGGCAAGGTAGCAGATTTTAGCCTTTTTCAAGAATGACCTTCATTTTGTTGAAGCTGTCCATAAAAGATAATATTCATAGACAGGATGTTCATTCCCTGTTATGGTCCTATTTACAATATTATGTTAACTCATCATTTGTTTTGTTTTCAACTAAAGGCTTCTCCATTCATTAAAGTCATTAGTGAAAGACAGCGTGTCTGAATCTTAACAAGTACAGAAAAACTGCAATATAATTATGAGTCCTATATTATGAGAATCAAAATCAGACATACCAGGATCAAATTACATGCTCTTTAATGAAACTTCACACAGTAAAACCTGACGACATCATTGGTGTTGGACCTTTCCTCCAACAACAGTATAAGGGGCTCCGCTTTATATGTGGATTTTATACATTAAGAGCCTTAGTCATTACCTACTTAACACCAAACACTTGTAATCAAGAACTAAGCCATTATTTTCGGGACTAAATAAGTACCCTTTGTTATGTTGTGGACATAACAAACCATATATTTTATTAAGAAGAAAATGAGGCAAGATGATTTTTTTTATAACCCAACTGTCCTATTCCCCATCTACATCCACACTTTGCTCTGAAAACTAAGTGAAAGGCATTATTTGAATGTAATGGACCAATGCAGAGATCACTGTGTAGCTAGCATCTGGTCTGAGAAAAGTGTGGAAGAGCTGAGAGCTGAAAGGCCTAGAAAAAGAAGGGCCATGAACTGTGTGAACTGCGTGCAGGCCAAGGCCCCAGCGCAAGAGGACAGCTCCCAAGAGTCGGTTTCAATACCCCGGAGCCTTGTTCCTTCTGGAGTTCCTCCATCCCCACCGTGAGCTAAACTAAGAAACCCAGGTGTTTGTGTTGGGCAGAAAAGAGCCAGAATGGCAGGGCTTTTGGTGAATCTGTTATTCCACTATGAGACAAAACAATAAGGTTAAAAACTGCTTCCAAACATAGTAATTATGTCAGCTATTTTGAGAGCAAGAAGTTAAAATGTGCTCTTCTTTAAACAAATGTCAATACATATAAACAACAGAATTCATGGAAAAATCGTCATTTATTAAACATCCCTTATTACTAATGTTCTCAATCTGCTGGCTTCAGGACACTCCGGGGCCCTAGACTTGATATAACAGCTTTATTAATTTTTGGGTATCATTTATCCAAAGACCAAATGAACATTGTGCATGTAATATACCACACATATAAAAATAGGTACAGGAATGTGTACACAGAGAAGCATGTATATATATCCATTTTGCAAATATGTGCACATGCAGTTGTGATTAATAGAATCCAGATTCATTTAAGAGGTATTCAGATCCGTCATTAATTCACAAGAAATACTCAAAAGTATTATTTTTTAGCTTGACAGATCCGTGAAACGTTTTTCAATTTACTTTTTGACCACAGTAAAATGTACTCTTTGCAATGCACAGTTCTCTGAGTTTTGACAAATGTGCAAGGTTGCATATCCACCACCACAACTACGATACAGAACAATCCATCATTCTAAAATAATCCTAAGAAATCCCCTTGTGCTGCCCCCTTGTAGTCAAGCCCTCTTTCATGCTCACAGAAAAAGGTTTTGACTAAACACTGGTCCCCACACTTGAAAGAGATGGGAAGACCTATCCTAGAGAGTTGAGGGCCATCTTTTTAATACATCAGTTTCTACCTCCACCCAGTGTTTGACAAAAAGGATCAAAGGGAGAGTAAAATGAAATAACAGGATACAAGGAAACAGAGACTTAAGAGAAATTCAGACTTCAAGACAGTATGAAGGAAAAAATGCTAGAACTTGGTGATAGACTATAATAGGTAGTATTAAATACATGTTTATATGTGTATACATAAAAATTATAATACACACACACACACACACATGCCTGGAAGATATAGGAAAAGCCTTGAGTGGAATAACTCTGGTAAATGATTGTTGGTGAAGAAAGGGAATGAACTTCTTTTTTTTTTTTTCTAAGTGATGAATCTGATTTATTTAGAAAGCCCACTCTGCCTGCAGTTTGGCAACTACTTAGGAGTGAAGGAACAAGTAGGTGTGGGAGACCAGTTTGGAAGAGTATTTCAATAGTCCAGCTGAGAGACAACAGTAGCTCGGCTAAGTTATCTCAAAGGGAAAGATTGACTAAAAACCACAAGAAGTAAAGAAGAACAGGAAAATGCAGTGGAATATTACTGGAATGTCATTCAAAGAACATTACAATCACAGTCAATCCTTGTGGAAAACTGAAACAATCAAGACACAATGCGGTGTATCTCATAATGTGACCAATTCAATAATCTTGAGTCCTCCTGCTATAAAACACCTAAATATGTTGGATAAAAATTATTAAACAAGGATAACTATACTTCTAAAACAATTTAGGGGAATCCCCAGAAGTACCTATCATTGGGTCCATCACCCGTGGTTCAGGGGTCTGGGATATGGAGTATACAGGTGGCCATGAGTGTGCTGAGCACTGAGGTTCTCAGGCAAGATGGCATAATGGGCAGTTTTCTCCCCTGTCTTGAAGAGACACTGAGTATTCAAGTAAGGGAGTGGCATGGATCTGGCTCTGCTTTCAAAAGATTAATGTGGCAAATGGTAAAATACAGAGGCTTGAACCAGGGCTAGGGAAAGGGTGAGCAGATGAATGTGAGACACCATGCAGGCAAAAATCAACCAGCAGTCGTGTATATATGGGCAACAATGGCGAAGGGAAGGTCAAAACCAGTATGCCTAGGTTCCAAGGCTGGGGGCACTAGGCTAGTCACACCATTAATGAAAATAAAGAACACAAGGGAGCAGTAGATATTGGAGAAGGGGAGACGGATAGTATTGGATGCTAATTTCCTCTTTAAATATTAAATCTGAAGCTTCAGCAATTATTCTAGCATGAGATAGTAGAGAAGGCATTAACAATGAAGAACCGAAATCTAGAACAAGGACCTTCAAATGAGGTTTGTGAATTGGCTTCGGCAGTGGCAGGTGTGTTACTCTCAAAACTGTATTTAAACTTTTTGTGTCTGTACATTTTTCTGGGGTAAAGTCCATGGCTCTCATCAGATTTTCAAAAAGGTCTGTGTCCATCTACTATTCCTTTAAACATAATGCGTCAGCTTTGGATTCTTTAAATCTTTGGTGTTCCAGTTTCAGATGATGTGACTAGGTGTCAACTTCTTTTTTATTTAGCCTGTTTGAGACTCACTGTATTTCCTCTGAGGACTGGTATTTTCCATAAGTTCTAGAACATTCTAAGCCATCTTCTCTTCCACTTTATAATTTCTCTGCTCTGACCTATAACACAGCTTAATGTTTGTGTTAACTACTACTCTTTATCTCATACCCTCCATTGAGGAATTTCTTCCCACTTGTGAATAAATATAAATGAACACTGCATAAAACAGCACAGAGCTTTGCTGATGAAATATAGGGTAAAACTGAAATCATGAACGTCTCATCTTCATTGCAGAAAAAACACTGCACATAATTCTCGAGATGTTTGGCAGAAAGGTGCTAGGTTGAGTTCTTAAATGGAGACACATTATATCTTAGAGTTGAAAGCTAATCAGTATGCTGTAGTCAGAAGAATAGTGCTTAAGAGAAACAAGGCACAGAACTGCCCACAGACACAAAATAAATCCAAGACAGAGCTTAAGGGTCAAACAAGTTTAAGAAACATGTACCAGTGAGATTTATCACAGACTTATTATATACATCTTCTTTCTGAATGTATATTTTCTGCCTGAAAAGCTAGATAAAAACATTGATACACCACCAACTCAGGCAGCTGGGGAGGTGGGAGTTCTACACCAGAATGTTTCCAAAAATGTGCTATTTGGGGGCTGATTGATTTTCTCCCCCGACTAAATTCCGTTCTGGTTCTTTTTGGTAATGTTTCAAAGTGCAGGCTGAGCTCTTGATCTTTTGGAAGGCGGAGGCAAAACAAAGGGCCAAACTCACTAATGAAAACTTGCTGAACTTACTTTTCAGAATTCCATTCGAAGTCACGAAGAACCCTTTTGGCCCTGCTCCCAGACTAGTAAAACGAACATCTCAAATCCCTAGAGGCTAAGATAGCTCGTTCCACTAAAACCAAATACACATCTTCTCCTGACAGCTGGTTGTCTTAGCAGATGCAGGACTATATATTTATCAAAGGGAAAAAAAACTGCAGGAGCACAATATTTATTATAGGATTATCTCCGTGACTCAAGTAAACACGAGTAAGGCTAAATTAAACCGTGTTTACTATGATGTTCTATTACTTAATTCCTGACACAAAATCACCTGAAGAGATCTGGGGTCTTATTTCTTAAGACAATTGATGTAGGTTAAAAAAAAAAATAGGGCAAGAATTATCTTTTCTTTCAAATCTATGTTGTTACGCAATTTTTCTAATCTAAAAAATCTCTTGAGTACCTAAAACTAAATTTTCCCATCCTGTTATGATACTGAATTCAATATTAAATTTAAATAAAATTACAAATTATTGAATTTGCTCACTGCTCTAAAAAGTTTATCTGACTTATCTGAATTTTAAAAAATTCTTTTTAATGTTTATTTTTTGAGAGAGAGAGAGAAACAGAACAGAAGCAGGAGAAGGGCAAAGAAAGAGGGAGACCCAGAATCTGAAGCGGGCTCCGGGCTCTGAGCTGTCAGCACAGAGCCCAATGTGGGGCCCAAACCCACCAACCATGAGATCACAACCTGATCTTAAGTTGGACACTTAACCAACTGAGCCACCCAGGGCCCCCTGATTTATCTGAATTTAATCCATAGTTTCATGAAATATCACCCATAATTCTAAGTAATATTTTTGTAATTTTCAGCTCTTCCCTACCCTTTTCCGAGGCCCTTTAGACAAGTTCTAGTTTATCCCCGTCTTTGTGGATTACAGGCTATCCAAATGTTCCAAGTGACCATATCTATGGCCAGGCACACTGTGGGGTAACGGCAGGGGAAAGGAGGCTTGGAAAGGCCACAACAGGAGTAGATGACAGGACACATTAAATCAAACGTATATTTACACCTTCAGGACTCAGCTGCTAAGCCACTCCTACGAAATAAGGCCCCCCCCTCCCCTAGGAAACAGGGGTCCATAAGGGAAACAAGCCTGCTGGCTGCCATGACACATGGACTTAGCAGACCACTTGCCTCTGTGGCACAGGGATCCAACAAGTTCAAAGCCTTCGGACCCGCCAGGGTGTCCAGTCAGCAGGAACTGTGGCTGAGCTCTGGCAAGGCCTGAGGGCAGGGCGAGCTTGGCAGAACCTGGGCCCTGGCTCACCGGCCCTCAACTGATGGAAACAGAGGCCCAGCCTTAAGGAGTTTATAGTCCAGGGGAACGATATGACAACAGAGGCAAAAACACAGGAAGGAAAAGTGCAGTCTTACTGTTGGAGGCAGGGGTGGAGGGGCAGGTGGTGGTGGTCAGGAAAAGTTCGATAGAGGAGGAGAGGACTGAGAAGATCTATGAGGACAGACAGAACTCTGATAGATTCGACAGGAAAGGGATATAGAATTCAACGATCTCATAGAAGACACAGCCCAAGCGAAGGTATGGAAGTGAAAGAAATATAAGGTGTGTTCACAGGAAACCCCAGAAAAAACAGTTTGGCTGAACAGCAGGACACACACAGAACCCAGATTGGGGCAGAAAGGTCAGCTGGGACAAGAGAAAAGGCTCTGGATGTCAAACTGAGAGATGTGTACTTAAGTCAGTCGGTGACGGGGGCACTGCTTGCGGTGAGTAAGGAAAGAACATTACGTTACCAGAATTTTCTTCAGGAAGACAGTGACAGCTCTGTGCTGGATAAACTAACATAGGAAGAAAGGTTAAAAGGCCATCAGACATAGCAACTGAAGGACTGAACTAGGAAATGCCATTAGGTATGACAAGAAGGACAGATACAATGGAGAGAGAATTCCTAGCATGAAACAGGGGTTGGCTAATGTCTTTCAGACGTTAACACCTGGGCACCTCAGAAACAGAATGTCCCGAATAGAAGCAGGACTGTGAGGAAGAAACCGAGTTTGCTGGAGGAATGAGGAGTCTGGTTTCAAACGCTCCCAATTTCAGGTATCAACTGAACACACAGATGGCCATGTCTACCAAGTGGCCAGAGAGGCAGATCTGCAAGCAGGGAGAAAAGCTGGGATTAGAAATGGGGGGCTTAGGGGCAACTAGGTGGCTCAGTCAGCTAAGCATCCAACCCTTGATCTTGACTCTGGTCATGATCTCACAGTTCACAGGATTGAGCCCCATGTTGGGCTCTGCACTGGCAGTGCTGATCCTGCTTGGCATTCTCTCTCTCCCTCTCTCTCTGCTCCTCCCTGGCTCATGTACACATTCTCTCTTAAAATAAATGAATAAACTTAAAAAAAAAAAAAAAGGAAAGGAAATGGGGACTTAGGGGAACATCCCACAGAGAGGTAAGGCTCTGGGGATGAACTCATCAGAATCATAACTTAGTGTAATTTAATCAGCTGAAAAAGGAAGAAGAGGCAGCAGAGGAGACCAGGGAGGGTCTAAAAATTCCAGGTTACAGAGGAAAAGAGATGTATTCTAGAACACGTTAGCAATACTACTGTAAGGATCTGATGGGATGGTAAGGTGAAAGCGGCTTAAACATTTTAAAAGTATTAAACAACTACATTTTTATTATTGTTTCAGTAGCATGTGTTTGATCTCTAGAAAAGCCACATTACGTCGGAAGAGCCAGGCTTCCCAAAATCTTCCACAGAGTCCCCTCTCCACCAAGTTGAATGGAAATGTGCCCCCTGCCTGCCTTGGACTCCTATAGTACTTAAGAAGCCTACTTTTGGCATTTAGACACTCCAGCAGCACTACACGGGCACTCGTGCGCCAACACCACCGGCTTCCATATCCGCCCCCTTGGAGGAGACGGAACAGAAGTTAGGAGTTACCCACCTTTGCAGAGGGTGAAATGAGTGAGGCTCAGCAAGGCTAAGGATCTTGAGCGCAGGCTGCCAGCTAGTAAGTGGAGGCCCCGAGGGCTTCTGGTGCCAAATCTCATGGTGCCGTTTCTACTAAAACACGAGTTGGAACTTGCCATATTTGTTCTCATTCCCCTTAGAGTCTAGAAGGAAACTAAGGGATGAGCCACAGCTCACTTAGCCCGATATCCTCTGCAGCACCCAGCCAAAGGCCTTACACCTGGTCAAGTCTCACTGTGTTGTCGCGGCCTGAGAGAATGAATGCGTGGACCTATGCAGGCACACAGGCCTCCCTAATGGGGAGCGTCTGTGGGCTGCTTAGCGCTGAGTCCTTATTTCTAAGGCGGACTGTAACTTAACAACAAAAAGTTCTAAAAACAAATTCTGTACTTGTGAAAGATGCCACCTGGTCTGCCTCAGGGGCTGAAATCCTCTTTTTATGCACCGAGTGGGAACAGCACAGGGAGTGACAAGCTGGTTTTCTTCAAACCACTCCCACCAACTGGCTGGAGCCAAAAAAATGGGCCCACACCTTTCGGGAAAGAGAACCAGGCAGCCTCTGTGGCCCGTTTAACCCTTGGTGTCACCGCTGGGCCGGCCGACAGTGTGGGGTGGGGGAGGGGGAGCGGGTTTGGTGCCAGCTCTGATCATGTACCGTCACAAGCCCAGCTTCTCTGCCAGGAAAAAAAGTCAACCGGTTTGGAAAGCAGGTTTCTGCCCCTCTCTTAATCTTCAACCAAAGCCTACTTTGCATACCTGACCACTAGCTTTCTTTGTTCTGTTTTAAGGAACAGTACTTAGTGTCTCATTTAACTGATTGGTCGGGGTTCCTTGGAAAACAAATGCATAGAGAGCCTGAAATATGTGTATTTCATAAGCGTCCTGTGTGCGAGAGGAACACGGTGTTCCTGGGAGCTTTACTTCTGCAAGCCACGTCCGTGCACGGGGGGGCGGGGGGGGGGGAGCAGGAAAAAACATACATCCAAACACCATAAAGGTGTGCAGTCACGTCCCAGGGCTGCCAGAAACACCAGACCACTCTTCCAGGCCCGGGGCAAAAAGACAGGCTTCTGAAGCGGGATTGCGTTTCAGGGCCTCATTAATTATAATACACTCGGGAAGTTTTCAACCCGATGTCTCTGACAGATGTTCCCTTTTGTGGGGACTGTCTGATTTGCGGACATTTGGTGGCCATGTCCCTAGAAATCTTTAGGGTACAGCAAACTGATCCCTTTTCGCACATGTGAAGACAAGACCCAAAGACGCCTTTCCCTATTTCTAAGACGAGTTAGAGTCAGCACACAGCCCGGCCCGCGGCGCGCGCAGGCTGGGGCCGAGCCACGCTGAGAGGCGCTATGTCCCGGCTCGACGTATCTGGCCAGGCCCATAGAGAGCGGTGAGAATGCAAGTCTCTTCTTGCCACTGTTCACCTAACATGGATCAGGCCACTGGTCCCGCCTGGATCTGTGTCTGCACTGCATGGGGCTTGGGCCTTCCTAGAAAGAGGCACAGCAGCGGCCAAAAGGAGCAACAAGCCTCAGCTCAGGGTGAGCGTCTGGCACCGGCTTTGGGCGGGTCCACATGGGATGCTTTCCCCAGGACTCCCGAGAGCACTCTCCAAGTCTGAGGCCATACTCAGGGTTTGGACAGCTCAGGATTGACAGGATTGTGTGAACCACGGAAAACCAATGAGAGCTCACACAGTATCAAAGACCAGGACCAGCTTCTCCTCGTTCGGTTCTTAAAAATCTATCTTATGACGCGGGCCTTACTGAAATGACGTCACTTCTGTTCTGTGTGGACTCTAGGGCTCAGCAAGAGTTAACTAAAGATATTAACACCTTAAAGCACCTACGGAGGCCCTTAGAAAATGAGACCCCAATGTGACCACCTTCCGTTTTAACCTTCTTCTAAAAACCTCATTTTTGAAACTTCTACTCAAGAATGTCAGAACTTTTGGCTATTTCCAGTAGTATTACGAAGGCAGTTCTACTACGTGCATCTCTAACAACCAAGAAAAGATGTCAGACCGCTCTGTGCAGCGTTTTCTAGTTTTCTTGTAAGAATTACTTATTGGCCTAGAACACTGCCAACCAGTGTTCCCTGCGCACCACAATTCTGTAAGACGTTCATGAAATGAAGACTTGTTCCTGCTCTGACATGGCTTGCAATTTAGCAAAAGATAGGAAAACAAATACACATCACTAACCAAATCTGTGATGAGCACATGCTAATAAATATAAATTCAGTATTATAAGAGCTCAGGGCATGGCCAGAGAAGGCAGCCCAATGATGCTCAGGAAAAATGGTACAGATGGCACTTGGAAAGGTCTGTTTCAACAGAAAAGGGGCATTAGAGAAGGCACCGTACATGGAGGTAATGGCTTTAGCAAACGCATACAGCCGAGAGTGCACAGGGAAATTAAGAAAAGTTCCAGTGATGCAGTCTGGCTGAAGGACAGGTTACTGGAGGGAAAAGCCAAAGAAACCGATCTAAAAAGGTAAGATATGGCCAGTTCTTAACATTAAAAAGAGTGGGGCACGCAGAAAGCTAGATTTTTGAGGAAATAACTTTTAAAATATAACCTTCATTATATTTTAGATTTTTAGAGGGAGAAATCTTTTATTTAGCAAGTTTATTTGCAAATGGGACGCAGTAACTTAAAGTAATGTAGGTGCTGGGAAAACCATTCTTCTGAGCTGGCAAATTCCTGTCTGCAGCTTAACTGATTCATTCTCGTTACCTAAATCTGCAATTGTTTCACTGAGATCTCTCTGTTCTCATCACCAAAATACCTTCTGAATTTAACTTATCACATACGTCCAGAGTGACTAGTTTACAACTAACACCGGCTTACTGACTTACTCTCCTTTTCTGCCCCCGCTTGTCTTAACCACACACTCACTCATTTTTCTCCTATGAACTATACCGATAATAATAATAATATTAATAGCTCCTACTTGCTATAGTGCCAGGCACTGCAATTAATGCCTCAAGAACAGTGTTTAATAGCATCCTCAAAACATCACTATGAAATAGGTATCGCCATCCCCATAGTGAGGCAAGTTCAAAGGTGTTAAGTACTTTGCCAACTGGTTAAGTGGCAGGACCTGAGTTTAACTTTTTTTTTTTAAACATTTTGTTTATTTTTGATACAGAGAGAGACAGAGCATGAGAGGGGGAGGGGCAGAGAGAGAAGGAGACACAGAATCTGAAGCAGGCTCCAGGCTCTGAGCTAGTGTCAGCACAGAGCCTGACGCGGGGCTCGAACCCACGAACGTGAGATCTGACCTGAGCCGAAGCCGGAGGCTTAACCGACTGAGCCACCCAGGCGCCCCAGGACCTGAGTTTAAAGGAGATATACTTGACTTGAGAGGCCTTGCCTACTGGCAGTCTGCTGTACTGCCTCCAACATTCTTTGGCCTCTTCCCAATGTGGGTTAGTAATTTTGATTACAAATTAAAACATTCAGTGAATGCCTGCTACTGGAGAACCCTGTCTTAGGTGCTCTCAGTGGTATATAAATAAATGGCAGCATGCCTGATGCTCACCGTCATCTGCATTTGAGTAGCAACACCTATATCTTGTATCAGTGTGTAAGATAGTATGGCCATGATTCATGAATTAGAGCAACTAGGGCCAGAGGGGGTAAAAATGACTCAGTATATGAATGCTGGATGGCGACCACATCTCACACACAGAAATCTGCCAACCCTGACTGACTTTTAATAATGCATTTCAATCAGAGTCTGTAAAAACTCTCTCTGCTGATGAGAAATCTATCCTGTCAGAAGTTCCCAACCAAATCTGCTTACAATCTATTTTCAATGAACCTCAGCTTCCTTTGAAATAGAATAAGCTTCTGAAACATTTGAGCCAACAACAAGCATATTGTGAGGCTAGTCCTTGTCAAATTCATTCCGATGAGGAAAGTTACTTGGTTAAAACACAAATGTGCTATCAAACTACTTGTACCAGAGAGCCTGACAGTTGTGTAAACTTATACAGCACTATTTACACACAGAAATGTAATTCAAACGTGCCATCTTTGTCAGCTATCTGCTTTCAATATTACCTTTATTAATTTCTGAATATGTTTTTGCTTAATATTTTCAGGAGACGAGTTACATTTTTACAAATAACTATATTCGTTACAAAAATGTTAGAAACTGGATAGGATGCTCATCAGTAGTCCTCTTTAGGCTATAAGCATATGTACCCAGGGAACATTTGGAAGGAGTCGCAATTTCGGATTCAGCCTGCCTACTCATCTCTCTCTACAAAGGTACCATATTCATATCACAAGTTGCTCAAGTAAGACTCATCCAAAGCTTACAGTGGCAGATACTGCATTTACTCTGCAATCCAACCTCCTGATATGACTCATGTTTAAGGAACCAGAAGTCAATAAAGAGAAATCATTTTAAGAGTTCAAAAGTGGCAACAGAATTAGCATGACCTGTTTGGCTAACAGGGAGAAACAATAGGCCACAGAAAATTAATGACATTGATACTTACTGTTCAATTCGGGGTGACAAGTACAGCTTGGGATACACCTGAGTGGCTTCAGTGTCCTCAAAACTGACAGAAAGGAGGGCCACGTCTTCTCCAGGGTCTTCATTTACATCCTTGAGCAGGGAGTGAAAAACACAATGCCGTCAGTGCCTACCCTCGTAACATCTTCCCAGTGCTGAGCTCACAGTCCACTGGCCTCATGGCCACAGCAGGTGGGTTCCCTGGACTCAGATTAAGCGGTTCTGCACAACCTTCACCATGTGCCAACCACTCCCCTAGACAGACAGCTCTCAAACTTCCTGACCCGAGCCCACCATGGTGAGGAAAAGACTCCCACCTTCTCATTTGTTCCCACGTTCCAAGAGGGGAAAAGTGAATATGGTGATAACCGAGAATTAGTCAAAAACAAAGCTAATAAATTGCAGTAAACATGCTGCTAAAAATATGTGTAACAGCTCATAATTCCTATAATGTATATAGATGGCTTGTAATTTTCTTTTTATAGGAAGAATAGGAGTTATGAACATGGTTTATATCATAAGACCACAACGAAATCTTAAAATGCCCAGTAATTTTATCATATATCTTGGTGGTATGCTGTAAGTTTTTTAAATAGCAAAAATTCCCAAGAAACATCACTGTGAACTGTGCCACCATACAAGAAAATGGCAGGGGTTACAGACGCATCTCCTTTGCAAAACGATTAGATGACTCATACATGAACCACGAGACTTGCATATTTTAAAAGCCTGGTTATAAGAATAATACAAGACAAAAACACTGTTGATCCAAGTACGTACCAAGAAACACTGAGAGGTTAACAACACACAATAAAGGAGACTGATAATGATTAAGCTAAACTTCCTGTAATTTATAATTAAAAAGCAAGAATAGTGATAATTGAATGTCATAACCAACTCAAGCCAACACCGATGAAATGTCCTGACTCAAAACTGTGGGTTTTACAGATGTGCGGTTATTGCCAAGCACTGAATGTTTGCCAGACTTCTGAATAAACTACTGAATTAGAATAAATTCTAGTAGCATGATGGTTTTACTTTGGGAATACCATATTTTAGTAACCCTTAACAATTTTACTTTTGGTTGGTAGTGGCTCTCAAATACAAATTTTTTAAACACTTAATAGGATTGTACATCTTTCACTCATAAGGATTGGTAAGAACTGGCCTGTGTTTCTGGATTGTTTCAAGGTCCTCTGGAGGGCTCAGCATTCATCCTAGGAGGGACCCAATCTAGACTTCAAGAATTACCACGTGGGGCCCCTGAGTGGCTCAGTCGGTTAAGTATCTGACTTCGGCTTAGGTCATGATCTCACGGCTGGTGGGTTTGAGCCCCACGTTGGGCTCTGTGCTGAATGCTTGCCTCGGAGCCTGGAGCCTGCTTCAGATTCTGTGTCTCCTTCTCTCTCTGACCCTCCTTGCTCATGCTCTGTCTCACTCTCTCTCTCTCAAAAAATAAATAAATGTTAAAAAAAATTTTTTTTAAAGAATTACAGTGCGTGAGCATTGAGAACCTGGTATGATGTCCTTCCTTAGGTCCTTAACTAACCCTTTCTTTCCGGCATCGTGGGGAGCTGGTCATCACACTCATCCAGCTCAGCTCTGATGTCACCCTCGCTCTGCCTTTTATTGTGCCTACAGGATGCACGTGTGGTGGAGATACAAAGGGACACGAACAAGAAAGTCTCTCCCATCTTAAAAAATAAGAATTTTGAAAAGAAAGAAAAGAATCCTGCTGGTCTCCACACAACCCCTTGCATTCTCTCTCCTCTCTGTCACTTGAAGGAGTGGTCTGCTCTCCCCATCTCTACTTCCTTCCCTCCCACTCATCCCTTAGCCCAGGAGATTAGCCTGCTGACCCCACCGGCCCCTCAAGATCGCCCCCACCAAGGCATCCACGAAACACAGCAAATGCTTCTCTGTCCTTATCTTACTTTGTCTCTAAACAGTATTTGACATGGATGATCTCTTTGCTCTGGAAATACTCAGTTTCTTACTTATAAGAAACGATACCCTCCTGATTTTCTGTCTCTGTGACACTCGCCCCTCCCTTTTCATTCTTTTTTTTCTTCTCTTTTACTTCCCAGTTGTTTTTTGGTTTCTCATTACAAAATTTAAGCTTGTTGTAACAAGTCAAGCCATACAGAAATTCAGAAAGAAAAAGTTCCTCCACCCTCACTTTTAAAGGTGGCCAACACTAGCTGTGTATGTAGCCTCAAACAGCTTTTTTCTATGCTCATAAAAACATACACGCATACACACACGTGCATATAGATAGCTCTTTAACCTCTGTTTCGTTTCCTTAATGGAATTGTATTATACATACCACTCTACCAACTGCTCCCAAATAGCCACATAATATTCCACGGCATGGATTTCTTTCTTTTCTTTAACAGACATTCAGGCTGTTTGTACCTGACTTGACAGTGTTAGCCATTTGACAGTGTTACAATAAATATCCTCAGATAAAGATACGTGTATATTTGTTACCAGTGGGACATATGTTTCTGAGTTGAGAACTAAAACTGAGCTTGTTGGATCAAAGGTTATGAACATTCTACGTTTTAACAGCTTGAGATTACTTTTCTAAAGACTGTACAGCAATTTATATTTGGACCAGGAGTCTGCATCAGTAGGAGAGAGAGGAGAGCCTGTCCCTGCTCATCCTGAATAATCCGATAACACTACCTGTGGTCGCTCTTTAGTTTAACGCTGGCAGTCTGACTGCTGGCAAATGGTGCCTCAACTGAAATTCAATGATGAAAGACAAGCAGCTGTTTGCTTGCCTACTGGTCATTGCTTTTCTGATCAAATCCTTTGCCCATTTTGCTTAAAGACTCTTGGACTTTTCTTGTTATTGGTGTTTATTAGGGTTATTAAGCCTTGTCTATCACATGTGTTATAAATATTTTTCTCTCAGCTCAGCTTTTCACTTTTTACTTTGGGGAACTCCTACAACAGCACAGAAAATTTAGCTTTCTACAGAGTTAAATCTGGTCAACAACTCTGAGGTTATAGAACTGTTTCCCTAGCATTTCAGCTAACATTGTAGTTTTACATGTAGATTTGTAATACATCTGGAATGTATTTTTAGGTAATGCAATATGACTTAGCAAGTATGTAAGGGGAGAACCTTAGCACAGTGCCTGGAACATAGAAATCACTCGAAGTTTGCTGAATGAGTACAGCAGTAAACAAATGAATGTTAATTTCTAACCTTTATTCTCCATACCTAGTAGTTTTCAGGAACCTGCATTACAAACGTTGCTTCACCAGCGGCATCTGGAAACTCAGTACTGACACCTTGCTCCTGTCCCCCACAATACACCGAGGTCCCTAGAACTAGTAGTTTCAAAAGGAAAACCAAGATTGGGAATCTACTCTTTTATGGATGATAAAGTATTCAACCTTGGGGCGCTTGGGTGGTTCAGTCAGTTAAGCGTCCGACTTCGGCTCAGGTCATGATCTCACAGTTTGTGGGTTCAAGCCCCGCATCAGGTTCTGCGCTGACAGCTCAGAACCTGGAGCCTGTTTTGGATTCTGTGTCTCCCTCTCTCTCTGCCCCTCCCTTGTTCACACTCTGTCTCTCTGGGTCTCAAAAATAAATAAACATTTTTAAAAATTACAAAAAAAATTATGAAGCATTCAACCTTGAATATTCCTTCCTGTAAAATGAGGTTGGAAATATTTTTAAATACTTATGGTCTCAACAAATAGAAACTATGTAATTATATAATGCAACCCTAAAATTCATAAAATATCTAAAACTAAATTTGAAGCTGAAAATATTCACATTCAGAGAGACAAATTCATTTTATGATCTAAGTATATGAGCCGTCTTCTTTAAAGTTAGATTGGTCACCTCAAAGGAAGACAATAAAAAAAAAGAACTAACTTTGATTTTCAGATATCTTCCCTCAGTGACTGCATTTCCTTGTTAAAGGTCAAGGCTCTGACTGTAAGTCACAAAACCTGGTTAAAAAACAAAGCAAAACAAGACACTGCAGAAAACTAGGGGCCACTGAAAACCTTTTTAATTAGCAGGTTCACGCCATACACCTATGGATAATTTATAATTACTTCTCTTTCCTACTCTCTAACTTCTCATTTCACTGCTATTTAAGCAAAGAACAAAAATGCTCAGCGACAGTCCTCCAAACAAATGGAATGACCCCGGTTTATATAATCAACATTTATCATCTGGCATCCTGCAAAGAGAACATGAAACATTAGTCTGAATAGGAAAATAGTTGTTTCCAGGAGTTCCTTTTATGGACTCCTTTTAATATAATTTACTTGCCTTGTTGTGGCACATGAGTTTCCCCTGAATTGGTATTTGATTCCTAATGGATATCTAAGTTTGACTTTGAGTGCTTAAATAAGCCCAAAGAGTTCCAAAAATACAAATCCACACGGTACTGTTTCTAGTTTCTGCAACTCTAACAGGCTTGTACATGTGTTCCTTCCCATCTGGGGAATTATAAAAGAAGCTCTTGTACTGTGGTTCTTAGAAGCTAACATTACAGATGATTATTGTAGCCACTAATGGCAACATTTGGAAAGCAGGGGGAGGTTAGGGTGTAGTAGGGGACATTTAAAAATGCACAAGTATACATTTTCAGGGCTTTCTATCTGTACCATCTGAAACTGCAGCAGGCTAAAATGGGGGGAAAGATGTCAAATCTGCTGAAGCCAAAGAGCCTATTGCCTCCCACCTTCATAGAAGCGCGTGGGGCACTGACATCCATATGGCAAGGCAATAACGGCCATGCTATTTTGCTGAGATTTAGCAATGGATTTGGCTCAGCATTTGGCCGTAGAACGGAAAGGGGTTCCTAGGGCTTATCGTGAATGTTCCCTAGGTAGTAAGTTCCTTGCAAGCTGGGAGCCCTTCCTATTTGTTTTTATATACCCAACGTCGGAAACTGCACATATACGCCAAACAGGTTAGGAAAAGAAAACACCAAACTAATGCAGGAAAGGCTGTAAGAATGAATAAGTAAATGATGGAATTAAATAGAAAGTACTTTTAGTTAAGACTCTCAATATTTATTTCACTTTTCTTTACATCTTTGACTACTTAAGATTTTGTTGAAGAAAACTCAAATCTGAACCATACAAAGCAAAAGATGCACCTACTGATAAGAGTTAACATTTTGTTTAGGTCATAATGATTTATTCATGTAACTGTTCTCAATTGGGGCTCTTTACAAATAGCAGAAGAATGCAGGAAAAAAACAATTCACCTTGGAAATGAAAGTAAACTCAAGCACAGTTTGTCATTATGTGGTACCCCTTTGATGCACTAATTTGCAAGTGAAGCCGGCAGCCATGAAACAAGCCCCTGTATGTTGAATGTCAATATAGGTACAAACTACCAATCAACTATTGCTGATAGACATGAGCTGAACAAGAAATATTACAAACTACACATCACATAGGAAGACTGTAAAAAAGCCATTGTACTTCTGACTTCAAAAAGGCATAATACGAAGCTCTAACTATTACTAGCAAAACCAGTTTGCAGTCATAGGGACTATAAATAGGCCATTATACAGCATGTCAAAACTCAAATAAGAGCCATTTTGAGTTAAATTTATTTTTATATTTATTTCTTTTTAAGAGACAGAGAAAGAACGTGCACGAGCAGGGGAGGGAGAGGCAGAGAGTGAGAAGAGAGAGAATCCCAAGCAGAGTTTTAGGGCTGCAAGAGCGAGGAAGGGGAAGCAGTGGGCACCATGTCTGCCTCTTCTGCCTTTGGTGTGACTCCCAGCCCTGAGCCTCCTCCCCCTTCCCAGAAGGCAGGGGTGCAAAACCCAGGTAGAGGTTCTGAGAGCCTAGTTAGAGCCTATCTCCGCCAAATAACTGAGTTCCTGGTTAAAAACTCCTTTGCTATTTTGATATCTCTGATGAAGGTAGCATTTAAGAGAGTTATTTCTGATTTGGTTTCTCCAAATGGAAATGGGAGTAAAAAGAATCTCACTGTGTAGTCCAGTCAAACTGGGCCACTTCCCATAGATTTTGCCAGATCTTTAAACCTTTTTCAAAAAAATATTTATTTGTTTATTTTGAGAGACAGAGAGAGCATGCATGCACACAAGCAGGAGAGGGACAGAGAAAGAGAGAATCCCAAGCAGGGGCTCGAACCTACGAACAGTGAGATGGTGACCTGAGCCAAAATCAAGAGTTGGATGCTTAACCGACTGAGCCATTCAGGTGCCCTATTTTACCAGATCTTGATTAACACTTTGACATTAGCCATCCCTTTATGGACAAGCTCTTTCTCTCCTTTTAATTGACACGGTTTTGGGGCGCCTGGGTGGCTCAGTCAGTTAAGCATCCAACTTCAGCTCAGGTCATGATCTCGCAGTTTGTGGGTTTGAGCCCTGCATTGGGCTCCATGCTGATGGCTCAGAGCCTGAAGCCTGTTTCAGATTCTGTGTCTCCCTCTCTGTCTGCCCCCTCCCTGGCTCACACTCTGTCTCTCTCTCTCTGTCTCTCCAAAATAAATAAACGTTAAAAAAAACAGTAAGTGACACGGTTTTAACTCTTATTGTAAATTCACTTGCTCCATTAATATTCCTTTCAACAGCAATGTAATCTATGTCTGCCCTTGGCAGTTTCATCAGGTTGCTTCATAGGAACTTCTCATATGGTTTAAGCAGTATGTGGTTTATATTGCAAGTAGATTGTGAATTTCTTGGGGGCAGAGTAAAGATCTCCTACATCCTATTAAGCATAATAATAAGAGCTGATATTTATTCATGGTTTACTCATTTTGTTTAGTACTTTATATGTATTACCTCAGATAATCATCATAACAACTGTAAAAGGTAGATACTATCACTATACATTTACAAATAAAGAAACTGAGACTGAGGGAGATTGAATGGAAAAGATGAGTTTTGAGCCCGTGTTTCTGGACTTAAAACCTGGCCTCTCACCCACAAACCTCCACCCCCTTGATGCCACTGGCACAGAGAATGGGCTCATATCAACGCCCAGAGAAAGGTAACTTCCAAAACTTGAAAATCCATGTAGATGCAGAAAAGATATCAAAGAGTCACTAAACACTTGCTCTCTATTTAGTGTCTAAATCCTGCATGTTCTAAAGACCATGAGCATCTTAAGGAACCATTATTCTCTTTTTACTCAAATGGATTACCTCGCCCACACCATGAACGTAGTGGGCCTTCAAACAAAGTAAGAAGGGGATGCCTGGATGGCTCAGCTGGGTAAGGCTCCCACTCCTGATCTCTGCTCAGGTCATGATCTCATGGTTCACAGGGTCAAGCCCCCCATCAGACGCTGTGCTGACAGCGAGGATTCGCTCCTTCTCTCTGCCCCTCCCCTCCTCACGCACTCTCTCTCTTTCAAAATAAATATTAAAAAAATAAGTATATGCTTTATGTGTTTTAAGGTTTACTTCTGAAAACTATGGAGCAAGGCATTAAATCCTTAAGAGGAGAAAAACTAAAAGCTATAAAGGTCACTATGCCAAATAAAACGTATTCATTTGACATCTTTACACAGACCCAGTTAAGAAGGAAGGATGGCTTCTCTAAGAACACGGATGAGGCCTGTGGATTTCTAGGCCATAATATCAACCTTCCTTCAATTATGTATGGTTAGGCACATTCTATGATTAACTAACTATACTCGGTGAAAATAGGAAGGGCTGATTGTCAGGTCAGGAAAGGAAAACTGCAATGTTCTGGAAATAGCCGGCTCTTAGAGGGTGAGCCCAGGACACCAGGACACAGTTGCTGTCACCTACCCATGTTTTCTAAAAGTGACATCTTGAGTTCATTACTACTAGATGTCATGATACGGGTTGGGGTTAGGGTTTTTTCTTTTTAATTTATATCTTGCTTATTATTTTCATAAACAAAGACCATTTCACCGCTCTCGTTTATGCAGGAATCTGCTTGCAAAGCTGTACTTACCCTTAATATGCTGGTTATAGCTTCTGTTTATAAAGCTAAATTGAAACACATGTTGTACAAATAAACTTTGGGAGGAAAAAAAATCCTGGCTCTTTTAAAAGAATAACAATCAAGATTTCACTGGTCAAGTACCATCTGGTCAGTTATCATACCTAACAGATACAGCCCTGAGATCCACCAACTTTCTCATGAATAGTCACAGCATCACTTAAGGTGAGCATGACTCTAAAAGGTGTGTGAAATAGAGCCTTTTCTCCTGAGAAGGCCACAGAAGTGGGGGAGGGGCTCTACAGGACAGCCAGGGTCCTCACTAGAAGCAAATGATGTTTCCTTGCTTCTGCCTCCCCTCCCCACCAACATTTTCAGAGGAAGAATCCGGAGGATGGGATTTCCTCTGTTGTCCTAACAACTGTATTCTTAATGAGTCCAATAAGAAGCTGAGCTCATTTAAATAAACATCCATTTTTGCAAACATTTTACAAATCATACTGAACCACGTCTTCAGACACCCCCTGAGTTGTGATTTTGCACACACCTGCTGATCCAAGCCTTGTGCCAGACTTTTATCCGAGAGCCCAAGAAAATAAGTTAAAACAACAGTGAGTTTTACTTAAGCACGTTTGGGACAAATATGAACGCCACTTCACCACATCTGCCATATGTCTCCATAACGTAAAGAAAAGGTAGATACAGCTTTGACATAGTTCACATAGCTCTTTCTAGGGGACAGAAGCACAGATTTACAGAGGTAGTTGATGCAGTGGACATCCATGCTAATGCTTGCCTGGCACCATCTCTTCTCCCGGGAAGGCCCTCTCTCTTCTAGACCCAACCCTCCATGCTCCTGACCAAGCAGCCTGTTCCCACCCCTGGAACAGCTGATGCGTCCAGGGAAGGGCTAGTCCCTTCCTCAATAGTTGTGAACCTGGGGGACACCTGCGTTGCTCACTCATTAGGCACCCGACTCTTGATTTTTGCTCAGGTCATGATCTCACAGTTCATGGGATAGAGCCCTGCATTGGGATTCTCTCTCTCTCTCTGCTGCTCCCCTGCACTCACTTTCTTTCTCTATCTCTCTCTCAAAAATAAATAAACTTTAAAAAATTGTGAACTTGGGAGCCACGTGCAGGCCAGGCCATCTGCAGAGGCAAAAGAAGCAGTCACGTTCCCCGTACATGGACGAGGCGAGGCTGCCGTGTGAGAGAAGAAAGCCATTGTGTCCCCTACTTCCCAGGCACTTGGTCCAGCTGCGTTCTGTTCGGCTGTGCTTTGGCTATTAACCTTCTCCTAGTCTTGGAAAGTTAACAAATTGCCCTATCTCCTTAAGCTGGTTTGAAGTGGCTTTCCTTTACCTATAACTAAGATTTTTCTCTTGTAAATTATTAAGCTAATACAGATGATAACCGTGGCAAATTAAAATCTACAGAATTAAGTGCTAAAAGGAGACTTTCATCCCTAGGTTATTTGAATGCTTGTTACATAGTATGGAATGCTGAGCCCTGATCAGAACCCCTTTAGGACAAAGGCTCTTAGGTCAGAGCTGAGCAGCACGCCTCGGTACATGCCAGAAGAAAGCTTTGCTAGAGCAATCTGCCGGCGGCACCAGGCTCTGTTTGCAGTGCTGCTGTTTCTCTGGGCTTACTGCTTCTCATCCTGGTGGACTTGACGCGGTCCCATTAACTCATCCTGGGCCTTGCACTCCCTGCTCTATACCCCACTAGACCTCACCAATGAACACAAGTCATTGGAGGTACCAATTCTAAAGGCAGAAAAATCTGTAGCAGCGTGCCCTTTGAAAACATGAAATGTTTTGTAAGTGTGTCAGGCGATCTAAGAACTACATAAAAGTGATTTTTTTTAAGCAATAGAAATAAAAATTTTTGCAATGAGTTTACATGTTTTAGTTTTTCCCATATGATATGCTAAATGTAGGCATTATGGAACGCAACAGGTTTGCACAGCTTTGGCAAATATATGTGAAAAGTGCCAAGCACAGATGGAGGCGCGAAGAAGGTGCTCAATAAATGTTACTTTCACTTTTCTTACTCCTTCCAGACTCTAGGCCTGATGTCATTTCCATTACCAAGCTATTCTTCCTACTATTAAAGCTACACCCTACCCCTTCCTCTCTAAGTTGCTTTGAGTTACAAGGTTTAGAGATTCTTCCCAGGTGGTTCTGTGTATGAGGACAGAAGGAAAAGACACCCTAGGAGCATAAACACCTTTGCACCCACCCACCCAGCAAGTCACTTGGCTCAAACTGCCTGGTGCCCATGGCAACTAGGCAAGTGGTTACTTCCAAGTTCTTTCAGCCACCTGGCACCACACCCTCATTAACTGAAGACAATCACAAACCACAGGTGTTAAAACAGAGAATGGAGCCTACTAGCGAAGTAATCAGAGATCTTCTGATTTGCAAATTGGTGTTATCCACAGAATCTAAAGGGCGGCAGGAGCTCTGAAAAGCATTTGGAAAACTCCGAAGCCCTACCCCTCTAGAACTGGCCACAAGAAAGGTTCAGTGCAGACGCAGAGCTCTGAGAAGCAGAGTAAACCGTGTACCTTCTCCCAGCCTCCAAAGCCCACTCGCGTCTACAGTGGCCTGACATTCATGCCACTCCAAGCTCTCTTCCCCGAACTCCGCTGCCATGCACCGACCTCGACGGGTGCCCGCACTCCATCCTATCTCCATCCCGTCTCCACTCTGCCTCTGGAGCCTAGATGCCTTTTTCTAACCAACCCCCCACCCCCCACCCGACCCTTCCAACTCTACCAATTCCTTGAAGCCCCATTCGGATGCCATTCCCTGTCCTGAAATGTCCTTAATCCCACCCTCTGATGTAAAGGTTTCTCCTCTGAAACCCTAGGGGTCTTTAGCACACCTTTTATCTGGTAACATTCCATTGTTTGTTTTGTATTTTAAAGTTATTTACATATGTGTTGTGATTTATTTGATTGAGTTCCTTTAAGAGCAATGACTCCGTCATTCCTTTTGGTATTCCCAGTGCCTAGTATGGTGCTTTCCCCCAAAACGGGCACCCACTAAATATCTGGTGAACAAATGTATGAATACATGTATGAAAGAATAACTACATATGCTTGCCATTGATCCAAACATGGGTCCCCAAGTAGATTTCCCTAGTCAGAAAAGCCTACATAGATTAGTAACTTGACTTTCCTATATAAATCAGTGGAAGTATGCTGTTTCAGATTCTGTGTCTCCTTCTCTCTCTCTGCCCCTCCCCCCTCGTGCTCTCTCTCTCTCTCAAAAATAAATAAGCTAAATTAAAAAATATTAAAAAAACAAGTGGTAAGACTTTCTCAGCCTGCAGCTGTGGATGTTTTTCAACAAAGACAGTTCTCTCCTTCCGTATTTCCGACTGGACATGCAGGTGTGGCTTACCATTTGTGAACGGCAGGCAGCTGAAGCCTGGGTGAATGGAGCCTTGCTACTTGGACCAAGAACATCAGCCTCACCTGGGGGAATACTTAAGTTCCTAGGTGATTTCTATGCATGTTTGAATTTAAGAAACACTGGTTTAGGGAACTGGCACTTAAGGAAAAGAAAATGGGTCAGAAGATGAAGAAAGAAGGGAAAAGCAATGCAAAGAGAGCCATCCTGTGATTAAACAGGAGGAGAACACATCCTGTGATGGCTCTACGGGCCGAGGAGAGTGGAAGGTCTTAGACAAAGTTTGGGATTTAAAAATAGGTATTATGCTGAGTGAAATCAGTCAGAGAAGATCAGATATTGTGTTTTCACTTGGGGATCTTGAGAAACTTAACAAGACCATGGCGGAAGGGAAGGGAAAAAAATAGTTACAAACAGAGACGGAGGGAGGCAAACCATAAGAGACTCTTAAATACAGAGAGCAAACTGAGGGTGGATGGGGGGATGGGAAAGGGGAAAATGCATGATGGGCATTGAGGAGGGCACCTGTTGGGATGGGCACTGGGTGTTGTATGGGTGATGAACCATGGGAATCTACCTCCAAATCCAAGAGCACAATGTATACATTGTATGTTAGCCAACTTGACAATAAATTATATTAAAAAAATAAAAATAAATTAAAAAATAAAAATAAGTATCCAGACATATTCCAAAAACTCAGGGCTAAACGCAGGAAAGAATGGTGGTGGAAACAGAAAAACACAAATACTCTTCTAACTGGTCACATCCATACTGGCCACGTGTGCAGGACAGAGCCAGCACTGCTGAGCCCGGGCCCTTGGGGGCAATGATTAGGGTGAGAATGTGCTTAGGACTGATGACATGGGTGGTGGGTAAACAAATCAGAGAATGTCAAAGGCAAGAAGCCCCTCAGAGATCCGTTCCAGTGGTTGTTACCCTGTGTTGCAGGCAGAACTAGAGGTCACGTGGACCTTAAGAATAGATGTCCTCAGAGCAGCTACTAATTCTGTTTTGTCGGTTGGGCAGTCCGAGGAAGACTGCATTTGTGAAAATGTTCCCAGGATATTAAAAATGTAACCACAGATTTCAACACCCACACCTCACAGATTTACAAATGGGGAAACTGAGATAAGGAAAGTGATTTGTCTAATGTGCAGAGCTCATTCGTCACAGGGCTGAAACCAAAACCCATGACTGCTGATTTGTGCATCAATGCCTTTTTTCACTCCGTCATTCTGCTACATCCAAATTTGCTTTGAAAACTCTTTGTCACTTACTAAATGAAGCTTGTGTGAATTAAAAAGGAACTGTAAGATCCCAAAGAGGAGGGAGTTATGGAGAGTGGAAAGATTCATATGAGGAAGAATATGTTATATTAAAAGTTCCCAAAATGTAAAACTATAAATGTTGGTTTTAGCATAACTATTGAGTAGGCGGCTTTGTAAGAACTTTACTAATTATAGAAGAGCTGATGACCAGATTTACAGATACTATAAACTGAGTTAGACTTTATCACTGACTTGAGTTAGTGAGGAGTATTTCTTTAATTTCTAAGCTAATAACAGGTTTACAACAGACCAATTAACGAACATTTACAGTTTTGTGCTTATGAACAGAAATTGTGACATTTCACGATGCATAAATGATGATGAAAGTACTGAAGCGTTCTAGCAAGTTGCAATTCTCCAGGGAAGCTATTAACAGCTTAACATTTCTAGCTCACATTGGAATGTGGATTCAACTTACTGAAAAAAGTTTATACTAAATAAGCATGAAAGAATGCAATTAAGATAGTGGACTGGGGCCCTTTCCTCCTTGGCCTTCTTGGGTCTATTACTTACTCAATTAAATGTTAGTAACGTACGACAAAAGTGTGTAATTATCCGAAACAGGTTTCATGAACTATGCTAAAAAAAAAAATACAAAAGCAAAACAACTTCCCAATGCCTCAACAAAACTAGGCTTTTCCCGCAACAGACAGACCATGGCTGGACCTGCTGCCTATGCGGTGTGGACAAAATATGCTGCATTTTAAAAAATTTTTCTTCTGTCTTCAATTACTTCCATTCCACGGCTATACTGAGTATATTTTTGGGACTAACCTCGGGGTTCATTCAATCATTCATTCTACAAACATGTATTAACGCCCCCCTATGTGTTAGATGCCACGGAGAAGGCACTAGGAAGCACAGCCCTCAACATTTTGACAGTCGAGTATAAAAAATAAATAAATTGACCATTATGTTAATATGGTTACAATAAAGGTGTGTTCAAAGAAAGGTGAGCACCTTTGGCAAGACAACAGAAGGACCTAAAGAGAAGGCAGAACCGATTGCTATTACACAAGACATTTCAAGCAGAAGATGTTTTTAGTTGGAAGGACTCCAAGTGATCAAAAGGATAAAAAAATAAGAGCATGTGGCCCATTCAGGGCACTGTTCCTGGAGGCTGAAACAGTGGCTCTAGTGAGAGGTTAAAGACGAAGCTGGACAGGTTGGAGGCCCAACTGTAAACAACCCGGATCCAGTTAAGGCAAGGAGCTTGTTTTAAGAGGACTTGGAGGAGGGATTACAAACAGGGCAATGATACAATCAGATTGTTTTAGAATGTTCTAATACCCTGAGAAGGATGGATTGAAAGGGGCAAGGTTGAACATAGGGGACGGGGAGCGAGGTCCACAGTGGTCCAGAACAAGAGCGAGGAGGATGTTCTCATAGAAAGGCACCTTGGTGCAGGTGTCAGAGCCCAAGCAGAGTGAGGAGGGTACCTACACAGAGGGGTGGTGGCAGCGACGACAGAAGGCTGGTTACATACGGGGGATGGATACTATATATATATTATGCACTATAATACATGTAACATACGATATATTAAGGAATATTAAAAATAATGGGACATGGGGCGCCTGGGTGGCTCAGTCAGTTAAGCATCTGACTTCAGTTCAGGTCATGATCTCGCAGTCTGTGGGTTCCAGCTCCGCGTCGGGCTCTGGGCTGGCAGCTCAGAGCCTGGAGCCTGATTCAGATTCTGTGTCTCCTCTCTCTGCCCCTCCGCTACTCATGCTCTGTCTCTCAAAAATAAATAAAAGTAAAAAAAATTTTTTTAAATAATGGAAACTGGCTCTTTCAAAGTTAAAGAAGGAAGTTATAAGTATAAATAAAGGAAATCAGAATAAACCTGCTGTACTGAATTGGAATTGCAGGTGGTCAGGACGAACATGATTGTTCAATAGATACAGAGAGAGATGATACTGAACATCAAAATAAGTGATAGTAACTGACTATAATCCATTAAGTATGGAAATTATGACTCTATACTGCTACAAATACATAAATTTAAAGTTTGATGAAAATGGGATATTTATTAATTTCAAAGGACCGCCCCACAAAGCAGGTACTGATTACAAAGGGGGGAAAAGTAATTTCAGAGTGAACCGTACAGACACCTCCTGTTAGAGGCAGTGCACGTGAACACACCATCAGTGACGAGTCAGACAGGTGGGCTGTGCCACCTGAGGGGGCAACGAGACAAGACAGCATCGCTTCTGTGATGTTCCTGCCGCAGAAGCATCGGCAAAATTCAGTCAGGATGGAACACCAGCCAAACCCAAATTGAGAGACATTTTACAAAGTAATTGGCCTATAATCTGCAACAATGTTGTAAGCATCAAGGAAAAACCAAGGAAATATTAGAAACTGAAGAGCTATAACTGAATGGAACACATGATTCCAAATGGAATTCTGCTATCAGGAAGCTACTGGAAAAACTGGTGACATTTCAGTGGGTCTCAGAATTGGATGGTAGTAGGTAGTTGTGTAGCAGTGTTATCTTCCTAATTTGTATGACTCTATTATAATTATTTCATAAGTATTATAATTATGTCAGAAAATGTCCTTACTTATAAGAAATATACATTATAGCATTTGGAAGTAAAGGGCGTCACGTCAACAGCTCATCCTGAAATGATTTTTAAAAAGTGCCTTGTACTGTCCTTATATTTCTATTATAAATTTGATATAATTTCAAAATTAAAAAGAAAAGAATTGGAAGATGAGAAAATCCAGACCAGACTATATAAAGACCCCATTCTCCTAGGAATACAAAGGAAGAGAGAAGCTAGAATTTTAAATCAGAAACCCATTATATATATTTCAAAATTTTATGGCACATATTTATACTTAATTGCATAGTAAAATATGCATCATTCTCAAATCGCAACATGAGTTTAGTAATTGACCCCAAACTGCTGTCTTCCCCCAGTATTGCTATTTTCACCAAGTTAAGAAATCTTACTAGGTTGTCTATAGGCCAGCCTCCACCTAGTCCTGGAGTCGAGAGTTGATGTCTAAAGTAGTCAAACCTGGGTTAGCAGCGCTCCTTACAGAAAGTGTCCTAGGCTTGGGTCTGGGTACTGCGTATCACCCCTCAACTGACATCACCCACAAACCTTTAAGACAGACACTGTTATCATATCCATTTTGCAGATTTATGAGTTTCTTAAAGAGATTAAGCAGAATGTCCAGACTCTTCACCTAGAAAATGGAGCATCAGGACACAACCTCAGTCCTTTCTCACTCAAAGCCCATGCCTTCCCCCGGGGACCCAGTAGCTCCCCAAGCATATGGCACTGTGCCATTAGGACAAGAATGGGACCCATTTTCAAAGAACTGGCCGTTCCTGCCGTCCCCCTCTATGCTGTAGTCAGAATCTTCCACCTCTCACCTCCTGCCATGACACTCCTACACCCCAGTTTTCATCACAACTGAATGACCACAGGATGAACTCAGGGACACTATTTATTCCACCTTTCCCCTCCATGAAGAGATACCACAGCAATCCTGAAGATGTACTAATGTGCCTTAGAATCTGAGGGTAAAAATATGCTCTCCTAATGTACTGTGCTAAATGAGCTTACTGAGTACATCGGGACCGTTTCATTAGCTAAAACTGGAAAGAACAAATGACACAGCAGGAGTAGACAGAGAACAGCACTACTTCTGACTGGTTTGTTGTTGGACAAGAAAGCCAAAGACCAACCCAGGAAACGTTAGGAGTTCTGGCCAGTGAACTGCTTACTCTCAAACTTTCAGAGCTCCACTCAGGGGCGCCTATCGCTCAGAAGCTCTCCGCAATCGGGGCCAGGCCCTGAGCAGAAGCGGTCGAACCACTGCCCCCGAAGCAATGGGATCGCAAAGGTTTCAACCATCTTGGTGAAGATTATGGTTCAATGATGGTTGAAATGAAGCTGACCTCCAGATAAAGGCAGAGGGAGGAGAATAAGATGCCACTTTACCAAGTCAGTAATGAATTCTCTCAGCCAAGATCACAACCCAAAATATATTTAATATTTCTGTAACTCCGATTTATCCATCTGGAACACTGAGCGTAAGAATGGATGAAACACTGGACATAAGGTCTTGCTAGAGTTCTGAGAAACTTAATATGTACTGAGTAAAATTTCCCCCATACAACAAATATTCTAAAATTAAAGATATCACACAAGCAACTTTATGGTTACTTTGAAAGTTTATGGAAAAGGAAAAAGGAAACCCTCTCCATAAAACAAACAAAACAAAACACTAGGCTTGTTTACAGATTACTCAAATTAACTCAGAAATGATTTGAACACAGAAACTTAAAGGAAAACTCAACACAGTTATGTTTCTTGTTGTCGTTACCACGTCAAGGAGGGCGGTGGCTTTGGTTCACCTCCAGTGGTCTCTCTGAAAAACTGACTGAGCCTATTCCTGGCACCACTCTAACCTCCCCTAGCATTTCATCCTTTCACACACAGCGATACACCGGGAATAGTGGTAATATGTGAAACAAGTTCAAAGATCCCAAAGTGGAAGACGTTGTTTTCCTGCATCCTACCTACTGTAACTAAAAACTGGGAATTTACTGGAATTGAGGATTTATTATGAGTCAGATGGTTGATAGCCTTTCCAACCAAAACATCTGCTCTACAAAGGCACAACTGCTACGATCCATTTCCTCTTGGACCTGGAGAATGACCAAGTTGTAGCTTGGCCCTTTCCTTAAAGACACAGGGACTTGAAATGAGTAATAAAATAAAAGCAGATCTCTACACCACCTTCCAACTTTCACTACTTTCTTTGATGGTATTAAAATACAGTAGGGAAGAGAATTAATATGATTTTTGAACATTAAACGATTGTAGTCAGCTCAGTGGAATGACCAAGGACGTCATCAGAGCATTCGCACCTACAAGAGCACAGCTGAGACTACTTCTCTCTTCGCTGGTCGAGGAAAGACGCGCCATGTGACTGCCCAAACATAGTGGCAAAAGGGTTTCACTATTCATCCATCCATTCATCAAATATTTCCTGAGCACTTCTCCATGTCAGGCACTATTCTGGGATCAAGCTGGTAGCGGCCCCTCCTCCCGGAGCTTACCTTTCAACAGAGCTAACAAACAATAAACAAGTAAGCCAGAGCACTTCAGATTTCAAAAGTCTATTGGCACTAAGAGATGGCACCACGATTTGTTCCAGCAGCTACTAGTTTTGAGGGACCATGCCCTAGAAGAGTGGTTCAAATTCTGACATTTGTTCAAAGTCATATTCCTGGCCCCTACCCCTGGAGATTAGGCCTCAGTACGTACGTGTGGTGGGTCAAGGAAATCTGAGCTTTTGTTAACATACCGGGAGACTGAGCTGCCCAGCCAGCTTTAAGGTCTAGTGCCCTAGAGTACCGATCTCCAAATATTTAAAATCACATCCCCTCTCTCTGGCTCTCTCTGCCTCTCCCCCATTCATGCTCTGTCTCTCTCTCAAAAATAAATGAACATTAAAAACATTTTTTTTAAAGGGACAGGGGGTGCCTGGGTGGCTCAGTTGGTTGAGCATCTGACTTTGGCTCAGGTCGTGATCTCGCAGTTCGTGGGTTCAAGCCTCACATCGGGCTCTGCGTGGACAGCTTGGAGCCTGGAGCCTGCTTCAGATTCTCTCTCTCCCTCTCTCTCTCACTGCCCTCCGCCATTCATGCTCTGTCTTTCTCAAAAATAAACATTAAAAAAATAAAATAAAATCCTATCCCATCAGTAAACACTGTTTGATGTCTACATCAACATGTTTATGTGTATTTATTTGTAAGCTATATACATGAACTGCTGCGTTAATAACTACTGAGAATCATGAAACATGCACAAACACTAGAAATGATAAGAGGGTGAGAGAAAAACAAATATTTTTCCCAGTCCGGGTGGCTGTCCGCCTAGGCTGTCACTCGCTACATGGAGCATTCCAGGAGGCTTCCAGGCTCCTCACAGGGATGAGCGAGTTGGACACCTGCAGGGGTGGCCCCGTGGTCCACAGCCAGGGAGGCAGGCTGTCTCAAAGCCCTCCCTCGGCTCCATCAACTAGCAAAAATATTACTTCTAGCCTAGGTGAGAGCATGAGGCAGAGGAGCATGAGAATTATCATCTCAGTGATAGGAATTCGGGAGACCCTGCCCCACTTGACCTCCTCACACAGCCCCGCCAGCTCTTGGTAACGCACACTGAAGAAAGTATGGAGAAACCAGACCTGGGAGATGTACAGAAATGCAGGATGGGAAAAATAACCTCTGTCCTGGGTGCAGCAGCTATAACCTCATTGTGTCAGTTGTTAGAATCACGTGTGAATGTGTCTCTGCACATTAGATCCCAGGCAACGTGGGACAGTAGAGAGATCACAGGCTTTGGAGTCAGACTCATCAGAATCACGGCCCCATTGCTCCCGCACTATGTCACCATGGCTGGGTAAATCATTTAAAACCTGGATGAGCTTCTGTTTCCTCAACTGTAAAATGGGAAAGGTCATAAAACGACTGTATCAGTAACATGTGTAAAGGGAAGCAGCCAGTGGGGCCACCATCACTGTGGCTGTAATCCCACATCACCTTGGGATACCTGGCCCACCCGTGTCCTGCTCTCGCTGCACACGGAGCCTGGCCCACTTTCCCGGAAATGGTACCTATCGCCATCTCTGTGCGTGAACTTTGTTGGCAAATCCTGACCTGTCTATGCAGAATCGGTTTCTCAAGTGGTCCCTCCTGACTGTGATGAAGGAGTGGCACCACAACTGTCACCCACTTAGAACCCATGCCCTGCTTGGCCAGGCCTACATGCAGCCCCTGGACTCTGAATTCACTGTCACACTTCACAGACCAGCAGACGACATATGCCCTTTCCTTTGGCAACTAACTTCCTGGCTGTTCTTCTGCTGGCACAAAACCCCAACGGGCAATAGCTTCTCTCTTCCAGCACAGTCTCCAGGCCAGAATCCTCCCGCGCTTCCTACGATCACTATTCAAATAGTGTCACGGTGCGAAATCATCTGAGTTTGAAGATCAAAAGGCAACACTCAAACGATTACTCCTGACTGCAGGGGTGACCACACATATACTTTCCTAAGGAGAGGTTTTCAACTAACAGAACTTCTTTTTTTTTAATTTAAGATATTTTGGCAAGCACCTTTATTTGAATGATAACTAATAGGACTTTTAAAAGTCAGGCAGCCATCTTAAGGATATCAAATCTCCTGAAAGATTTTCCAACTGCCTACATTACTAAGTACAGAAAAAAAACAATCAAGAATCTCTCTGAAAGAATTTTTACAAAGAGCAAAGAGGCAATATCAAGCTAAAATTAGAAAGGGCAAAAATTAAAGTAGGAGCAGAAAAAACATAACAAACAAGCTTAGCACCTGCAACCAATCCAAGAGAGAAAAATCTATATTACTAATTCAGAACTATTAGTTAGAAAATAGATTTTTTTTAAATTAGGGCATTATAAATTTTAGATATATGCCAATAAATTTAGTAATTAAATAGAAATAGATAAAAATTAAAAATTATGAGAATAAAAGAGAAGCATCAGGAAATAGCAAAATTAAATGAACAACTTACAATACCAAAAAGAAATGCTATTTTATTAAGAATTACTGTTTTGGGGTGCCTGAGTGGCTCAGTTGGTTAAGCGGCCTACTTCAGCTCAGGTCATAATCTCACAGTTCATGGGTTCGAGCCCCGCATCAGGCTCTGACAGCTCAGAGCCTGGAGCCTGCTTCGGATTCTGTGTCTCCCTTTGTCTCTAACCCTCCCCTGCTCATGCTCTGTGTCTCTCTCTCTCAAAAATAAATAAACATTAAAAAAAATTAAAAAAAAAAAGAATTACTGTTTTTAAAAAAATGCCTATAGCCAGTGAGTTTGTTGGAAGAATGTTTCTAAACTTTCCAAAAATAGATTAGAATGTTGTGCTTTTCAGGCTAGTTTGTTAGGCAAATATGGTTTTATTTTCCATAAACACATAAGATATTCACAATGTTTTTATTAAGATTTTTTATTTTTAAGTAATCCCTCAATGTGGGGCTTGAACCCACAACCCCAAGATCAAGAGTTGCACGCTCCACCAACCAAGCCAGCCATGCACTGCCCCCCCAACAAATCATTTTTTAGAAGTATGGCTCTGATGACTAAAAAAAAAAAATCTTAATAAATAGAATATAAAACCACACTGAAATTATTTTCCAATATGAACAAGCAGAATTTATACTTGACTGCATGACCAGACACAGTGAAAACAATATAATTCATCACATAAAGAGGAGACGTACTAAGAATCACATTCTTAGTGTAGTAAGTGCTCATGGAAAACTACAATACCCATTGTAAGCCCTTTGGCAATGCAGACACTCCAACCAGTTTGTCAGGCTCTCTCCAAGATGCCTCAGGAGTGCATTTAATGTTCTTGGTAAGCATTCTGAGCTCAGAAAAAATTCTGTGTGCACACCAACTGCAGAGCCACTGGCCAAGGGTACGTGACACACAACCAGAATGCTAACTCATTCGTTATTAAGGGAAATTAATTAGGTACTAAAATATTCTAAGTTCAGATGGTTGGTGATATCTTTCTCACAGTGTCAATCTATTACGTTGTAATGACAAATCATAGTCACAGAGAAAGGACGAGTCCAAGCCCCTAAGATCGGTGCCTGCTCTTTTTATGAAGACAACTGACCTGGGTTGCTAGGTGAGCAAAGGGGTCAGAGGAAGGGGAGTTAGAACTGCGTTTTATTTTATTTTTTTTAATATTTTATTGTCAAATTGTTTTCCATACAACACCCAGTGCTCTTCCCCTCAAGTGCCCTCCACCATCACCACCACCTCTCTTCCCCCC
>NC_043703.1:143667187-143837478 GCF_006229205.1 Suricata suricatta
AACAGACACATAGACCAATGGAATAGAATAGAGAATCCAGAGCTGGGCCCACAAATGTACGGTCAATTAATTTTTGACAAAGCAGGAAAGAGTATCCAATGGAGAAAAGACTGCCTCTTTAGCAGGTGGTGCTGGGAAAATTGGACAGCAACATGTAGAAGAATGAAACTAGACCACTTTCTTACACCGTACACAAAAAATAAGATCAAAATGGCTGAAGGACTTGAATGTGAGACAGGAAACCATCAAAACCCTCGAGGAGAAAGTAGGGAAAAACCTCTTAGACCTCCACCGCAGCAATCTCCTACTTGACACATCCTCAAAGAACTGCGTTTTAATAACGGTTGGTACACCAATCTCGTCCTTGGAATAATTTGTAACTGGCTAATCCATTCTTTATTCTGGGTAATGTTGGAAGAGCTACTGCCAAATTTTAACTTTAACATTCTTTTTTTCCTATTCTTTCCCTAGTTTTGGTTTGATACATTCTTTCCTCAGGTACACGAACACATTCAAACAGGCCTAATATTGATCACCTAGAACCCATTTTCTCTCCCAAAGAGAAAACCACACATTAATATCTTTAGCCATTTACGTGGGCACCTGGGTGCCTGAGTTCCTTGAGCATCTGACTTCAGCTCAGGTCATGATCTCATGGTTTGTGAGTCTAAGCCCCACATACGGCTCACTGCTGTCAGCACAGAACCCACTTTGGATCTTCTTTCTCTCTCTCCCTCCCTTGCTTGCATGCTCTCTCTCTCAAAAATAAATAAATCTTAGGGATGCCTGGGTGGCTCAGTCAGTTAAATGTCCCACTTTGGCTCAGATCAAGGTCTCATGATCTCATGATCTGGGGGGTCCAATCTCCATGTAGGACTCTGTGCTGACAGCTCAGAGCCTAGAGCCTGCTTCGGATTCTATGTCTCCCTCTCTCTCTGCTCCCCCCTGACCCATGCTCTGTCTCTCAAAACTGAAAAAATGTTTTTAAAAATCTTTTTTTAATAATAAATTATAAATTGACAAACTGTTTAAAGATCTCTCTCCCCCTCTTTATATATATATAAAGATATATGTATATATGGATTTATATAAAGAGATATATATAAAGATATATATCTGTATATAGAGAGCTATATATAGCCATATATAGAGATTTATATAGAGAGAGATCTCTCTATATATAGATATCTTTAGCCATTTATGTGCTGGCTTCAACTTTCACAGGGCAATCTGATTCCCTTTTTTCTAGTTCTAACGAAAGTAATAGTTCCTTCACTGAATGGGCAGGTATTTGAAAGAAAAACAATTAAAAAATACCACAGAAAGGATAAAAAAATATTTTATATATGACATATTTCTATGTCATTAAGTTATAGGCTTATATAACTCCATAAAATCAATTCTAAATAACTAACATTAAATGACTTCAGCAAAGTCACAGAATAAAAACGCATTTCAAACTACTACCAGCCTATGGACCACAACTAGGAAATACATGTACAATGCTGACAGAAAATTCTCTAAGTGGGTATTAATTTAAATCAGAAAATTAGAGGCTTATTCAAAGATGACATAAAGTCTGACGGCAGAAAGATGGATAAATGGAGAAATATAATTTGCTCCATGCTGGGGAAACTAAATATAGTAGAGATGACAACATTCCCTAAATTATTATGTATATTAAATAAAATACTGATTTTACAGACCCCGATACTGAATTCCTTTGAGAAACACAAATGACATACTTCTATGCTTGAATGTGGATCAGTGAATTCTGTCCAAAAGAAATAGTCCAAGAGCCATTACCACCATCGGTATCACCACTACCATCATCATTAACATCAGATTAATCCTTACAACAGCCTCAAAAGGGTCCTCAGAGACGTGTGAAGGCGATGATGAAAAACACTAATTCCTAGTTGTCTTCAGTCCTGTGCCATCATCATGTGATCAGCATGAAACGGAATCAACACTGAGAATTTCAGAACGTTTCTAAGTGTGTGTGTGCAGCAATTTGCATGCTCGAGTCAAATGGCAATCCACCCGGCCACTTGTGATTTCCTTCTTTGATGGTGTGATGAGAAACATGTATCCTGGCACAAGGAAATACACAACCACTCAAGCCTTTAAAAATAAAGTATGTGAAAAATAGAAAAATACCAAAAAACATTAAAGTTATGACACTGGTTTCAAACTACCACATTTTCAACTGTTATAAAAGAAAAATCACTTTTTAAAAAAGATACAGTACTGACTGTAGTAGAAAAAACTCAAAACACATTCACAAATAAATACCAAGTGTTAGTACATGATAAACCAGAAGCAATCCCACTGCAGAAGAAAGAGAGTGAGTGAATAACAAGAGTGCACAGAGATGCAAAGAAACAAACTAGAGCTGAAGCTCGTGCTGTCCGTGCAGGCCTGAGAGTGAAGATATATGTACAAGACAACAGGACAGCACACTTATTCCAACTATGGAAGAGTGAAAAGAAGTAGAACATCATCACAGGCAAGATTTTTTCAAATGTTAAAAAAAAAATCTATCACCCCAAATATATCAGATACACCAATACAATATATTAAATATCTAACAGACAAGAGAGAAAATAACTAAATGTGATATCATGCTACTATCCATGGCTTTTAAGTAAAAAGAGTCAATAGCCACATTGTACTTGAAAAAGTGGTCCAAGACCATGAACCCTGGAAAACGTGTACAACTTTACAAGGCAATGAAAAATCATTCTAAGACATTATCATGTAACTCTTAACTTAGCAAAAATAAGGAAACATGACAGATATCCAATTAGGCCAGGGCTGGAGTACATGAAGCTTTGCCTCTTGTTCCAATAATCCCACCCATCTCCCCAGCTAGTTTTAGATTTTCTGGTTATTTTTGTGAGGTCTTGCCTGGTTACATGGTCAACAATTTACTTTCTATGCATTCCAGTAAGTGAATATGAATTTTGCTTTCCTGTCTGTGTGGCCCTACCATGCTCTTGCCCATGCCCGAGGAAATGAAATAAAGTATCAATTACTGTAACCAGTCTCTCTCTCTCTCTCTCTCTGCCGCCTTGAATACTGTTAAATTCCTGAATTACCATCCTACCCAATGGATCAGTTTAGTTTCCAAGGTCTGACCCATCCCACAGAAAAGAGAATTTCAGTACATCGTGGAGATAATTTTCACAATGTTGGAAATACAGTTGGCCCTTGAACAACAAAGGGGTTACGGTGTCAAACCATTACATGGTCAAAAATTCATGTATAACCTTTGACTCTGCCAAACAGTAATTACTAATACGGCTTGACCAAAAGCCTTACTGATAACATAGTCAATTAACACGTATTTTGTATGTTGTATATCTCTTACACAGTAAGAGTGTAATACAGAAAGCCGGAGAAAAGAAAATGTTATTAAGAAAATCATAAGGAGGGGCGCCTGGGTGGCTCAGTCAGTTAAGCATTCGACTTCGGCTCAGGTCATGATCTTGTGGTTTGTGGGTTCAAGCCCCGTGCCAGGCTCTGTGCTGACAGCTAGATCAGGGCCTGAAGCCTGCCTTCAGATTCTGGGTCTCCCTCTCTCTCTGACCCTCCCCTGCTCACCCTGTCTGTCTGTCTGTCTCTCTCTCTCTCTCTCAAAAATAAATAAAAACATTAAAAATTTTTAAAAAATCGTAAGGAAAAGACAATACATTTACAGTACTGTCCTGTATTTATCAGGAAAAATTCTTCATGTAAGTGGGCCTGCACAGTTCAAATTCATGTTGTTCCAAGGATCAGCTATACTATAAATTGGTATAATCTTTCTTGAATGCATCCCAGAAATATGTAACTAACTGTGCTTATCCTCTAACCCAATAATTCTATTTTGGGGGATTATTCCAAGGAAAGAACCCAAAAGAAAATAACAGAAATTAGTAGAAGATGTTAAGGCAGCATTATTAAAAATAAGAGAAAGAAAACAAAGGAAGAAATGAAAGAAGGAGGGGTGAGTGAGACACAGGGAGGGAGGAAGAAGAAGTAGGGAAGAAGGAAAGAGAATTTAGGCATCTAATGGTATGAGTAGAATGGCTGATAAAACCATAAAATATTAACATAATGGAATATGCTAGAACTATTTTAAAATGGTAACTATGTAAACCATAAGTACATGGAAACAGCTGGAGGAATGGTTCAGCAATACTAGAAGAGAAAGGACTTACAATTTGGCTGCCCGAACTCCCATGCTCACCCCAAAGCCTAGACTGTCCAGTAATCTTTTTGTACCCTCCCCCACCCTCACCAAGGAAAACACGGTTTTCTTTTTCCCACCACAGTGTAATTTTTTTTCAGATCAACAATACCTAAAAATTGTTATTGATTCCCCTGCTTCTAAATGAGTGCCTAAACTTCCATCAAATCGGTTTCCAAGCTTTGCACGGTTCAATTTTTAAAACAGTAGTATTTTCGACAGATGTCAGACATTCAACTTCTGCTTTGCCCATATATTTGGAAAGATTCAAACCCACTCAGGCCCTGAATCACTGGGCGCCTGCCCTGGCATATTTGGAGGTCTTTTCCTGGGCAGTGAAAAAGGCAGCAAAAGGCAATGAGTGCAGAGAGTAAGAGGACAGATCTGGGTGCGAATCCAGACTCCACCATGTGATATCTAACTCCAACAAACTATTTTAATTTCTTGATCCACAGACTTCTTATCTATAAAAAGAGAACACTAGGATCTACTTCTTTGGACTACTGGGAGCATTAAATGCCTACCACATAATAAATGCTCAATAAGTGATATTCTTTCTTAGTTACTGCTCTTATTATTTGCATCCAGTATTCAATATGGATTTAACCCTCAATATTCACATGGGCATCCGACTATACTTCTTCCGTGCAACCTTTCACACATGGCCAAGAGTCCTCACGCTAGTTAGCTCATGAAACTAAAACCTAGCTCTGAACCTCTGGCCATAGAGGGGGTGCTGAATTTCTCACTCACAGAACCTGACCCTATGTATCTCCAACACCTCTTACGTTTCCTCCGAAACTCTTCCTTGATGCTGCAATCTCTTGGAATGGACTTTAAAGAAATCAATACTATGCATCTGGCCATCTCTCCCTGGAAGAGAGGTCTCTGTTTGAAGGGGATACAGTCCTTGTGTTAGCTGGGCTGGTCCCCACTCTGCACAAGTCTTGACTTGTTGGTCTTCATGAAGAAAATCCAAAGGTCAAAGCTTTTGTGACATTTCACAAGGCAGTACATTCACTTTTAGACTCAATTATAATTTAGTTAAAATCTGCAAATCTCAAAGTCTTAATAGCTCCAGTTCTCCCCTCTAAAACTACAGAGAAACATCCTCTGTTCTTTATGAAGTCCTTCAAAATATCTAAAACAGAACACCTTCCTTGAGTCGTCTCTTTTCCTACTAAATAGCTCTAATTCTTTAAACATATTTGGTAGAAATTCAGATCCCTCACTATCCTGATCACCTTCCACCATTAGTTGCGTCTTCACCTACATGCCTCCTAGAAGGCAGCACCCAGAATTATGCTACTTAGCACCCAGAGACAGCTTTTCCTTACCTCCTTTGTTCTAGAAATGGCACTTCCATTAAAGTCCTGTATTACTAAGATTTCTGACAGCTGATTCCCAAATTCTTTACATATGAATCCTAAATGTCCTAAATCTTTTTCACATGAACAGTTCTAAATATATCTTCCCTGTATCCTGCATTTACTTGTATAGCTGATGTGTTCTTTAAAGTTGATCGTAAGAGTGTGAAATGGAATATAATGATAACTGTACTACAAATCAGAAGACCTAACTTGTACCATTCATTCAGTCAAGAAATATTTATGAAAAGCCCACTCTGTAGATATTAGGGCTATAATGATGAACAGGTAGACAGGAAGACAGGTAAATAAACCAATAATTACAATATGCACGGAATATAGGTTTTCTTGGGAGGACATAAAGGGTATTACAGAGCATGCAGGAAGTCCATCTGACCCAAACTTGGTCTGGAGAGACCTCCTAGAGGCATGGCCTCACTTTGCCACTCGTAATGGGTGACTTAACTCCCAAAGCCTCACTTTTCTCACCTATAGAATGAGAAGACTGCTCTAGAGGAAACATGGCAATGCCCATCAAAATTATAAATACGTTTACCCTTGGACCTGGCAATTCTACAGCTAGGAATGTATCCTACAAATAGACAAGCAAACACGGGAAATACTGCATATACAAGGTTGTTCAAATGCAGCACTATTTATGATAGCCAAAATCTGCAAACAACCCAGGTGTCTATAGAGGATGATTAAAGAAGCTATGACAAGAAGGCATTTGTTGGGGGCAGGAGGGGAAGAGGGAGCTATATAGTGGCATAAAAATACTGTCAAAATATATTTGTTAAGTACAAAAAAACACAGAGTACTGTATACATTATGCCACCTTTCTATAAGGAAGAGGATAAATAAATATGAATATTACATAAGAACATATAACATATATAATACATAAGAATATATATTATACACACACATTTGCATAAAGAAATCCTGGAAGGATAAATAAGAAAGTAATAAATGTGATTACCTGGAGGTGACCAGAAGGGGAATGGGGTATATGGAAATGGGTGGGAATGAGTTTTTTTCCGACGTAGGCCTCTTTGCATATTTCGATTTTTGAATCGTGTAAATGTAGTTAACTACTTACAATAATTTTAATGTTGGACTAGATGATTTCTGAAGTTCTTCTACTCTTAATATTAATATTCTATAATTACATGACTTCACCTACATTTACCTTATAAGAATATACTCAAATATTCATTAGATTCTTTGCTTATTTGTAAGGATGATTATAATTTTTAAAAACTGAATACTTTAGGTCAGAACAACATGAGTATCTTAAGACCTTGTATTCTGTGCCAGCACAATTTGTCTATATTTGAATGTTTCAAATGCCTCTAAATTTATTAAAATTCAATAAAGATTTTTTGGTCTCTGAATTAATAAAGCATTTATTGTACTGACCATAAAGCATCCTCATACGCATGTTAATACTGAATTTAAACGTAACTCTATCACTGCTTTCTCAACATACAGATAGATATTTGTATTGTTTTAATCTTTTTATAGAAAATTTTCTCAAATCCACTTTAAAACTTTTAAATTAAAATTTTGAGCAAGGATTATCATTGTTCTGATAATCCAGCGTGGGCCTACCCTGAACAGGCTAGAAAATGCTCTTGGCTATGACAAAGTGTCCTTCAACCTGGCTCAGGAGAGGTAAGAATTTGGTTATCGATTCATAAATTATCCCTCCAGACCCCTTAATTCCCATATATCACACTACCAATCTCTCACAGCAGTATTAAAGTTTGACACTTATATTGGGTTCAAATATTTCACAAGAGAGTATGTACTTTTGTCTCAATTATTATAATAATTGATTTCTTATCTGTTTCCCCACTAATTGTAAGCACTTTTAGAGCTCACCGCCGGTCTTACTCATAGTAGATGAATTCATTCCTCCTTGCTGGAGGGAATAAAAAAATGAACAAGTAAGTGAAGGAATCACCACGAAAAAATTAAGGATAAATTAAAAACTGAAAAGGAACCAAGAAACCCAAAAGAAATTAACGTTCTATATTTACTCCCATTACAAGCAGACATGGTAGCCAGCTCTTTGCCCCACAGGCCACATAGAGAACAGTGGTGGCAGAACGCCCATGCTTCGCTAATCACATGCTGTCTCGCAAAGAGAGGCAAATGTCTCAACAAAGAGGGCCGCGAGTGGTGCAGCGCAGTAAGAAAAATGAGTTTGAAATAAAAAGACATGGGTTCAGGCCCCAGCTTTACTTACTGGCTCTGAGACCCTGAGTAAGCTGCTTAACATTTCTGACACAATTTTCTCCTCTAAAAAAGCTGGGGGATATATATATGTATATATATATATATCTTCTGTCTACCACATGGAATTGTTGGGGTGTCTGAATAAAGTATTCTTCATGAGAGTTTTGTGACAGTACACAAATTGAAAGGACAAGACTGATTATTCTTCAAATCTGGATCAAAGATTTGTTAATGACTAAAACTCAATGAGACGAAATATAATAGGGAAAAACTGTACCTTAACTGAAGTGTCATTCTTCCAAAGATACCTTTAAATAGTTTGATGGTCATCTTAAGGAATGACCCAAAGACAAACCCCAAAGAAAGGCAGAGATCCAATAGAGCCCATGTGTGAGAGACTACGCCAGATGTTAAGAATATGAGCACAAAGACATTGTCCTATGACCCTGCCCATATAAGGACTCACAGTCTAGTGAGGGTGACAGAAATAAGTGCAAGTGATCAGGGTGCTGTGTGTGTGTGTGTATAGAAGAAAAAGAGGAAATGACAAAGGAGAGGGATTCGATAAAATTATTAAAACTGATTAACTCGGTATGAAATACTACAGGAGAATTACAAACCCATTCTATCCTATTCTTTATAACAGGCGCCTGTTTCAAATCATCCTGGAGGTATTCTGACAATTCCTGGGCCATCGTATATCCTTCCACTTACTTATGTCTATAATTTCTCTCAGTAATATACTGTAGATTTCAGTGTAGAGATCATACACACCTCTCATTATATGTGTTCCTAAGTATTTTATGGTTTTTGAGGCTATTTTAAATGATATTGCTCTTAATTACATACTCCAGTTTTTTCTGTTAGTATATATAAATATAGTAAGTTATTTCTAATAATAACCTTGTATCCTGTGCCAATACTAAATTTACCCTTTGTTCTAATAGTCTTTTAGTAGATTTCGTTCGATTTTCTACATATACGATTATAATGTCTGCAAAGACAGTTTTACTTCTTCCTTGCCAATCATTGTCTTTCATTTATTTTTCTTGCCTTATTGTACTCGCTGGCGCATCTAGTACGACCCTGAATATAAATGGTGACAGCAGACGGATCTTTGCTTTTGTCCTGATCTTAGGGAAAACATGATCAATATTTCATCATTATATATGATGATCATTTTGGGTTTACTGCGATTACCTTAATCAGGTTGAGGACATTCACTTATATTTAGTTTGCTAAGAGTTTTTCTTTTCTTATACTATGAGTGGGTGCTGAATTTCATCAAATATTTTTCCCATTTCTTCTGAGGTGATGATTTTTCTTCTTTATTTTACTAATGTAATTAATTACATTGATTTTTTTGAAAATTAGATCAACTTTAACACACACCCACAAAGTTTAAAAGAAAATTAAACCAACTTTGCATTCCAGGGTAAAACTCCACTTGGTCATGATGTATTATTACCTTTTTAAATATAACATTCAGTTTTACTTGCTAATGTTTTATTAAAGCTTTCTACATCTGTGTTTATACAGGAGGGATAATGGTTTATAATTTTCTATTCTTGTACTATACTAGATAGGTTTAGTATTAGAGTTAACCTGACCTCATAATAATCAGTTCTACTGAACTACTTTGATGGGCTGAAATTTACAGTTGGTTTTAGTAATGTGTATACTGCAAATGCCAACCCCAGAGATGTTGCTAAATCTTATGTATAAGAAAATTAGAGAAACTATTATATATGCACATTATGTGCAAAGTATTGATTGACAAAATATTATTTTCCCAAGCTAGTATAAGGAGAAAATTAAACCACATTTCGCTTTAACTCCCTATTCCCTGGTGTTAATCATTTACCTTTCAGAAATAGGTAAGTTTTGGGTGGTGTTAAAATCAAATATTTATATTTATTTATCTTTTATATCTTTATATTTTCCTCTTTCTAAGAAGGAAAACTACCCCAAGTTTATTTTTATTTTCAGTTCACTTTCCTGATATTCAATCACCTACTCAACGAAGTCTAAAACTGAAAGGAGCTTTGAAGATCACCAATTTTAACATCTTCAAGTTTCAAAAAATGGGTAATTCGGCCCAAAAGTGAGAAATGAGTTTTCCTACATCATCCAGACCATAACCAATGCAAGTAGAGATGGAACTGAGATCTTTACTCCTTCCCATCCTTACAATCATCCCCAAAACTCGGCTCTCCCTCCCCTCCCCCCACCCCTCCCACCAGGACAGGCACTCCTCCTTTCCAAGGCAAGTTCAATGGGAAATACTGTGAAACCCTGAGCCAGTAACACCTAAGCATCATGTATCCACTGAATTAAAGACTCTGCATTAAAGGAGCTAGTATTTTTTTTTCCATACCATTTTTAACCAAAGCAAGGTCCCGATTGGCATAAGCCTCCATTTTAATTGTTTTGTGGTTGGAAAACAAGAGGTTCTGATGGATGTTAAAGGTAATGCGAAAATAAACTGACTTTCCTATCTTTACATAAAATCTGATATGGACAATTAAATTTATAAAAGTAGTACAAGGGGAAATATATTATTAAGGCTCAAGAATGAGGAAAATAACATAATTATGGTACATGAAAAAACAATGATATCTATTATTTATATAGCACTTGGCAGTTAAGAATATGTTTTACACATGTCTCATTTGAGTCTTTCAAACCCAGGAAAATAGAAAGATAATTTGTACTGCCCTGATTTTCATGGTGAGAAAATAAGTTCAGAAAGCTAATGGCAAATGGCAAACCTGGACTTTAACTTTGTCCTATAATTCTAGATAATAAAACACCCTACTCTGCCATGGGCCCTTTGGTTGGCAATACATAAAATTTATATATGAATTAAGTCCAGAGGTAAACCAGAAGATAGATCTATCTTAAGGAATGAGGCCTTAAAGAAGCAGAACCCCCTAGGGGCACCTCAGTGGCTCACTGGGTTAAGCATCCGACTTTCGCTCAGGTCATGATCTCATAGTTCGTGAGTTCAAGTCCTGCACTGTGCTCTGTGCTGATAGTTCAGAGCCCGGAGCCTGCTTCAGATTCTTTGTCTCCCTCTCTCTCTACCCCTCCCCAAATTGTACTCTGTCTCTTTCTCTCTTTCAAAAATAAATAAACATTAAGAAGTAGAACCCCCTTGGAGTAACCCTGAGCTAGAAGCAAACCTATCTATTTCAAGCACAAAATTAAATGTTCTGATAGGTGATACCCACAGGAAGGACAATAAAGACATGAAAATAATAGCTAGAATAGAAATTAAAAGAGATAAATTGCTTTTCTCAAGGGTCTACGTTCTTATTACAGGACATAACAATAAGCACTCTGTCATCTGGCATTTCTTGATTACCACTTTTTACTCATGCATTAGGAACTAAGAAGTTATAAGTATAATCCCTATTCATGAAGACAGGTAAAAATTATTCTAGAATTATCTGAAAACTGGAGACTGAAAAACCTGGCCTACTGTGTAATATCTGTGGCTCTGACAACTCATCTGAGCACAAATCCACGTCCCCATATCTTTCTATAAAATAATGCTAACCCATTAAACACACACACACACACCCACACACACACACCAAAGACAAAATTAAACACAACTTTAAAAAGCCCAAAGTTTAGACGGTGCCTGGGTGGCTCAGTCGGTTAAGTGGCCAACTTCAACTCAGGTCATGATCTCACGGTTTGTGGGTTGGAGCCCTGGGTCAGGCTCTGTGCTGACAGCTCAGAGCCTGGAGCCTGCTTCGGATTCTGTGTGTGTGTGTCTCTCTCTCTCAAACATAAACATTAACAAGATTTTTTTTATAAAGAGCTTAACAATGGTAACTAGTAGGTAATTTTAAGACAAAACGGCATTGAACTAATTTATTGTGACTAAAGTTTTTAACAGTTTTTAACTTCACTGCCCTTAGTACAAAATCAACCCAGTCTGCCGTTACATAACAAGTGGAATATTAACCCTTCTTACTCATAAGATTGGAAGTCAGACAACGCAGACCAAAGTCCCAGCTGAGCTACTACCGATTATGAGCCTGAGCAAGTTGCTCAAAGTGATTAAAACTGTTTCCTCATCTGTTAAAAAAACTGCAATAAAAATAATTCTCCCTTTTTTTCCTCATCAGGTTGTTTACTGTAAACCTCAAATGTAATTATGGATTTTGTCATCTGTTATAATACCTAGAAATCTATCATTTGGGCTCTGGCCAAAAATCTAAACGTGAAAGAAGTGAAAATCAAGCCCTAAAGTTGTTCTTGAAAATGACTTTGCAATATCAGGGAATGTATGGAACACACCTCGGGGTTTCCTGCACGAAGAACGGTGATTGGAAGAGAGATGGCCGAGCCGTATGTGTGAAATGGAAAAGCGAACACAGCGGTTTGCACTTTAGTACTGAGACGTGTGTGATTTCTCTGCAGGTTTGGCTCTCCAGGTCGTTTTAGGAGCTGTGCCTGTGCGAACCATGAGTATCCTCTCTACACATGTTAAAGGAATGAAGAAGAAGAGGTCTTTCCTCGTTGAATGTCAGATACTTGGGGCTGGTGGAGTTCTTAAAAATCAAGGAATGTGGAATCATGTTTTGACCATTTAACACTCTTTGCCCCTTTGCAGTAAAAAGAGCCGAATTCGTTAATTGTATAAATACCTTTTGATAATCTACTAGAACATCAGGGACTGTTCTAGACACCTGGGATACAACGATAAGCAAACGAAAAAGACTGCCTTTCATCTTAGCACTTAATATTTGTCCCATTAAGGCAGATGCACACACAAGGGCCCAGTCAGTCAAAGGGCAGACGGCGTCTACAGAATCCCACAAGGAATATATTCTGATTATGGTAAGCACAGAGATTACTTTTTCAGGCTGGTCCTGAACATCCAGATGGCTATTTAGGAATAAAAACGTTTAATCTGTCCTTTAGAGCAGTGCTTTGCAAATGTTAGCTGTAATCATCCGGAGAGTTTTAAAAACTATTATAGACGCCTGGGTCCCCATCCCCAGAGATTCTGATTTAATTGGCCTGGAGTGCAATCTAAGGACTAGGAATTTTTAAAGTTCCCCAGGTACAGCTACAGTTGAGAGCAGCTCAGAATTTCCTGGGAACTCAGTAACCACCTTGTCTTACAAAAGTCTCAGCACCCAGGAGAACAGAATTAGTGCACAAGCCCAAGGGCTCTCTTCATCCACACCTGTAGCTCCAGAGCCATTCAACTGAAAGCCCTGGAGTGAAGCAGGAGGCCCCAACAGGGAGTCCTGCTATAAAGAACTACTGATGTCACCATCTCCTCTATCCAAATGGCAAGTTTCACTAGAATGCTAGATGTTTATTGTTCTAGACACCTAGGTGAGGACAAGCTAGGAGAAAGCAAACAAAAGAAAGTCTTATAAGCAGGAGTAAGTAAGTACTGGTACGTATTTCTGTTGGTTGCATTCTCTTAAACATTTATTTGTAGCATTTTAGAAAAAATAATTTAAATAGAAGAAAAACATCACACAGTCTAGACCTATGTATGTGTCAGTCATAAAAGGGAGGCCATATTGTGTGTTCTCCTTTGTCAGTGGCCATTTTCAGTTAATAACGTGCTGTGATGGAGACTTCTGGCTCACATGACAGATTAAACTACAGAGCTGATACGGATGAGAAGTTCCAATTCACTTTTTCACACAAGAAAGCCCCCCCTAAGGGCAAGACAGAGGTACTCAGTTCCATGGAAGTTGGGGGCAGGGGCAGGGTCTCTGTGTGTAAACCTACGAAGGAGTGAGAGCCCCTTGATGTTCTCAAGAGCCTTGGCTTCCCGCAATTCACCAGAATTTCTAGTTTAATCTTCTACGAGCATCTGGCAATTCTATTTCAGGTACGCAAATGCTTATGTCCTGGGTCTCGCTCAGGGCCTCTGTGTCTTTCTGGACTCTGGGATGGCCTTTTTGTTCAGTGACTTAGGTTCTTGGATGAGTTCACAAAAATCTGTCTCTCCAGCTGTTATCCTGTGGTAAGGATGGGACTTAAGTTGTTCCAGCTCTTCACACCACAGAGCTGAGGCCAGAAATTCACTCCTGGAATATAAGCAACCAGGCCTATATATCTTATTATACTCCGCTCTCCAGCCCCAGGCAAGAGACCAAAAACTTATTCTCTGGAGAATTTCAACCCCCTCCCCCCCCACACACAATAGACCTACTGATACTGCTAGCTGAGGGTCTCCCAATGAAAAAGATAGCTCACTGCCTAATCTTCCCATAGTTAAAGCCTCTACAACCCACAAACACAATCTCCCTCCTCTGTCTAACACACACACACACACACACACACACACACATATACACACACGCACAGCCTCTATTCAGATTTTTAATCTCTTATGCCTAAATATAAAAGAACCACAAGGCTTTTGAGGAAAGCCTCCAACACACACAAAAAGGAGGAAACTCCAAGAAAAAAGAGAAAAATTAAAATTAAAAAACTGAATTAATGTATTAAAAATATGATCGCAAAATTTAAAAATTCAATGGGAAAACTGAACATAAAGTCAAAGAAATCTTCCAGAGAGCAGCATCAAATAAGCAATGAAAACTAGGGGAAATATAAGGAAATGAAGGAAAAACAATCAAATCCAGTAGACAAATATCATAGACAAAATGGAGTTCTAAAGAGAGAGCGAGCAATGGAAATGGAATGGAGTAAATTTTCGAAGGAAAATATAAGATAACGTCCTAGAACTGAAAGGCAGGAGTCTCAATCATAGTAAAAGGGTCCAAACCATCTACCCACATGGTCACCTTTTGTTGATTCATAGAAGAAAAACTTTACAGGCCGATAGACTGTAACGAATTATATGAGTAGTTGTGTGTTATTTTTTAACGGCAGTGTTACTTCCCTGCTCCTTAAAATTTGCTTAAACTGATATTAAGATTAATTTTGTATTCTTAGTGTCTGTGCTGCCGAAGCAAGCACTAATTTTGTATTCTTAGAACTAAAACGTATCGGGAGACTGCTAAAGTATGGTGGCAGAGCAGGGGACAACCAAGTCAAGGTAAATATTTGTTTTTTCCTAATTTAGAAGGGAGGTTATTTAAGAGTTGACTCTTACAGAGATTTTGAAGATACATGAAGCCCTTAGAAACAATTCAGGAAACTATGTTGGAATCAAGGAAGATACGTTTACTGAAGATTTACAGGAACATTTTTGTGCTTCTCAAGAATCTTTTTGAAATTATTAATTTGAAGAGGGAAAAGTACACCTTAAACAAGTTCTTATATTGCTATTTATAAGAGAAGTTTTATAGTAGTTAAATAACAGAATCATGGGACTAGAAAAATACATAAGGCCCTTGAAAACATATTTCAACATTCTCCTTTTTTTAGGCAAAAGAATACCTTACTCGGCCACAAAAGTAACTGTATGCCATGCTAGATTTCAAGAAAAAAAAATTTAACCTGGAAACAGGTGTCCACGTGCATTAAACAAGTATTTATAGATAAACTTATCCATCTGTAAAGTGAACACCGTTAACTCCTCCAAGACTGAGGCATGTTTACTGTGGGGTCTAAATTAACTCACTATGGTTAAGAAATAATAAAACAATTAAATTAATTAGTAAAAAAGAAAACCTGTCCTATGAATTCAAAAGGGTTTCAAAGCCCGAATCAAGTTTTTCCCTGTACTTGGTGACTGTGTCAATGTATTAGCACACTGGGTCACATACCAACCAGCCTATTCTTAGATATGAGCATTTACACAGATTCAAAATTCTTTCTTCTATTTGTCTAAGCTCTAAATCTTTTTTTTTTTTTGTCTCTCTGCACTTGGGCATATCCCATCTACAATTTACAGATGGACACGCTCATTTGAAAATTGACTAATTAAAATATATTGATCATAAAATATGTACTGTTATCTTTTTCCTTAACACATCCTAAAGCTAATCTTAGTTGAAAATGTATATGTGCTTATCCTTGTACAGCATAAGACAAGAATATAATTCAATGAAACCTTTACAAAATGTCAGATTAATTACATTTTTTCAGTGCAGATGGATTTAAGGAAATCATCTCTGAAAACAGTACTTCATTTAAAGTAAAATAAAGACATAATCTTCCCTGATAAGTCAATGTGTAGGAGATGCCAAAATATTAAAACTGCCATATATTAAAGATGCTATGATATGAATTTTTAAAGCCAATACAAGTAGTTTGTGATACTGCTGTGGCAATGGCCTCAAAACACTAAGGTCCTCTTTGGTAGCCCAAAAGGAAGGGCTGATGACATGAGACACAAGAAATACATTTTAAGTCACTGGAATTAAAAATGTCGAATTTCAGAGGAATCGCTAATACATAACTCGAGTCATGTGTTAAATATTCATTTATCAAACATTTATGGAGTATCTGCAATGTATAAATTTTCAGCCATGTCCATAGAACTCTGCAAGTCAAGATGGAATGAAGTTGGTCACATGGGCAAATTTTACCTCTCCCTCAACACAGGTCAGCATGACATTTCTCTAAAATGACTTTTTTATGAGGTTTTGAAATTCAGTGCCATAAAAGTCAGATGCATAAATCTCTTCTGAAGAATACACTTATAATGTACCATGCATTGTGCAATGATTCATGTTTTGGTGGACTTAAAAGATTTACTGTTGTTTGAGCTAAGCAATAACAGAGACAAAATATTTATCTCTTTGCCCAATAAAGCTTAATATGCACCTTAAAACAATTTATATTTCTCTATTTGTTGACACAACACAAATAATGTTCTGAAATTTGGTATTTAAAACATTCCTTATGTTTTGTCTGATTATAAATGACATTTAAAAGCAGTCTTCAAGTTAGGAAACGCACAAAGGGGAGAGGCTGAAAAGTGTTACTTCTTGTAAAAATGGATTGGTTAATGCTTTCCTTGTATTGTTTCTGCTATTATCCTTCATCCTCTACAAGCAATCTTCTGGTTTTTTCTTAAATAAAAATAAAGAAGAAATTAGTTTTATTTGCTTCTAACACTGCACTACATAAAGTGACACTGGGGTAGTGCCTGAATGCACACTCTGTCTTTTTAAATAAATTACATGGGCTTGCAAACTGTCAAAAATAGGAACACTTAAGGTTACCTTAGGTTTCTCGCTTTACTGTGGTGTCCTAACCATCTAAGAGAAGGAAGAAGGGCTTCTCAGACCACATTCTGCCCCTAAACTATTGTCCCAGACCTGCCAGAGGCCACAGCTCGGGCCCCTGGATTCCTCCACTGAATCAAATCTCTAGGATCATTCACTCTGGCAACAGATTTTAAAATGCCTAGAGCCCATGTACAAGGCATCAGCACTATCCCTTCAGGAAACTACCAAAATGGAGACATGCAAGGCTCTTCCATGATAAGGCTCTTTCCTGCCACATGCCCACTGACTTCTTCAAGACCCGTGACTACAGAAAGGAGAGAAATCGCCTGAGTTATAGATCCCATCCAGGCTCTCCTTTCAAATACAATTCAACACAAAAATAAAATGATGGGCAAATCCTATCTGTAATCTTCTACAATGGTTGACATTTACATTTAACTCTAGAGAAATGCCCTATTCCCTCATCTCTCAGCAGAGTCAAGGCCAGCTCTCCGGCCGTTCCAGCCAAGATCACCACTTGCATCCCTGAGATGTTCACACTATCTTAACAAACGAGACCTCTCTCCACCAAGCCTGACTCTGCTTTCCCTCTAAACACACCCTACCTAGGCCTTCCCAGGCCTATTACTCTGAGCAATTTTATAACTGCTACTACTTTCCTGACTTTAGACCCTCTCTAAGTCTTTCTTTAGCACAGGTGCACGAATTCTGAATGATTGCTAGTGCATCTCTATCACTCATGTGTATAATAACACCTATCACAGCCCTGATATCAGAAAGAAGAGACAGTCATGCTACCCCTTAGGTCACATCCTGCTCTACCCTACATCACAAGGCAGAGGACACCTTGAAGGTAACCAAATTTATGGTTAGAGTCAAGTGCATAATAATGACGTTTTACTTAAAATAGGTAAGTTTGTCTCCTTCACTACCAGTTCAGAGAAAGGGAGGACGGGCTATGTGTTTTACTCTCTAATCTTCCTTATAATCTGGTTCCTTAAAAACTGGATCAGCCCTCAGGGACACAGTGCTGGTGTGTAACATTTTGTTCATCAATTTCCCAGGGACAACACGAGTACATGCATAGCAGCAAAAAACGTCAATAATCTCAGTAAAGTAAGAGGGAAGATCACCTCCCAAGAGGGGGAGGACTGGCCACATAGGGAGAATAGAAAATACTGATCAGTCATTATAGAAAATGTGCTAAAGAACTGATAAGAAATTACTGTTAAGTCATAATTAGGGCCTAAAATGAAACCAGAATCACAAATTTGTAGTGAACCAAATCAGTATAGTTCCAGGAATTTCTTCTAAAATGTCCCATCACCAGATTGCCAAAAGAGATAAGGCACCTTGTGACTATGGCCAAGCACCAAGTGCACGGTTAGGAGGGCCACGGAGGCGGTGCCTCAGGTCTCTGGGACAAGCTGAGCAGGGAATCTGCAACGTCTAGAAGTGAATGGCCCCATGCAAAGACCCAGAAAGAGGAAGCATTTGAGGACTCTGCAAACAAAGGAGAGTACCACGATCTTAAAAGCAGAGCAGGGCTGATGAAGTACAGGGTACTCCCAGGGGGAGGTGGAGAATACAGATGGAAGTAGAAAGAGCCCAGCAGGCTGAAGAGTAATGAATGGACCCTCATCTGACACCCCAGAATCGGTAAGGAGGGCAGAGGATGGAGAAAGTTACGTCCCAGTTACCAAGTTGCCAAGTAAAGTAAGAATGAGTCCTACGGTGGAGAGAGCAATGATTATTTGAAGACCATAATGCAAGTGGACAAATGATTATGTTTTCATATTTTCTCAGTGAATCGGAAGAAGTGGGAAAAAGTGAGGCCTTCACAGAAGAGGGAAGAACCAATTTTCATTGAGGACAAGAGAAGAAGCTATATAAAGGAGTAGTATGACTTAAGACTGAGGAGGTATGTGTCCAGATGAAATAACAAAGAACACAAGCAACGTTGGGTTGTCTCCACATTGTTACTATCAACATTACTAAGAAGCACAGAACATATTATGTGCTATTACTTTAATTCTTATACGTAGTGCAGAAATGTTCAAAAATTAAACTGCATATAAAAACATCTTTAGAAAAGCATTTGATAAGTATTCCTATAATGCTGGCTGGATTAATCAAGCTTAGAGTCTATTAGTAAAATACTCTGAAAGCCTTTGAAAGGTACTATAAAAATGACAACTATCAAATTCCTCAGCTATTATTTTCTGAGGCATTTACATACAGCAGGCACTGTGTGAAATGGTACATGCATTTATTTTATTTCATCCTTACGCTAGACCATGAGAAAGGTGTTGCACTCATTTTTTTTTTTTTTTGCACTCATTTTTGAGAAGGCATAAATGAGCCAAATCTTGGCCCCAGGTCTGAGTCGGGGACAAAGCTGGGACTGGAACCTAGCAGTGATGTGACAGCCCTTGCTATTCTTAACCACTGATGAACTTCAAAAATTTTTTTAAAGGTTTTATTTACTTTTGAGGCAGAGAGATTCAGAGCATGAGCAAGGAGGGGCAGAGAGGGAGACACAGAATCAGAAGCAGCCTCCAGGCTCCGAGCTAGCTGTCAGCACAGAGCCCGACGCGGGCCTTGAACCCACGAATGTGAGATCATGACCTGAGCTGAAGTCGGAGGCCCAACCGACTGAGCCACCCAGGGGCCCCAACCGACTGAGCCACCCAGGGGCCCCGTCCACTGATGGACTTCAGTTGGCACAAAGGATTCCCTCCTCCCACATTTCTGCTCTTCATCCTTTCATCTTTAAAACATTTCATCTAGGGGCGCCTGGGTGGCTCAGTGAGTTAAGCGTCCGGCTTCAGCTCAGGGCATGATCTCATGGTTCATGGGTTCGAGGCTCGCGATGGGCTCTGTGCTGACAGCTAGCTCAGAGCCTGGAGCCTGTTTCAGATTCTGTGTCTCCCTCTTTCTCTCTGACCCTCCCCTGCTCACACTGTCTCTGTCTCTCAAAAATAAATTAAAAAACATTAAAAAATTAAAAAAAAAATTCATCTAAAGGTACACAATACCAATTCTCCACCATGTCCAAGATCTCAAGCCACACGTTCATTTGCATTGTACTGAGCACGCGCTGTGGCATCTTCCCAGGAATCCAACACTGTTCACCTACAAGTGGAAAACGCCTCCGGCTGAGGAACAACTGCCCTTCACTTTCAAATCCCTGCTGTCCCAGTGAACGGCCTGGGCTCTCCTTCCCTTGGCAGCAACGTGCCACGGCCACGTCGTGAAATCTCGGGCAGCTATTGCTCTGTCTCGATATTGGTTTCCTTATCTCCAAAGAAAACGCAAACTCTAGGTTGTCTTGACATTGTCACTATTAACTCATTACTAAAAAGCACAAAACATATTATGCGTCAATACTTTAACTCTTATACATAGCCCAGGACTGCTTAAAAATTAAGCTGCATGTAAAAACATCTTCAGGAGAGTGTTTGATGAAACATATTGCTGTGCCTTGTTGGTAGCAGTCTAGTAGCCACACTCAGAGAATGAAGCAGGCTCCTGCTCACACTCTGTCTATCTCTCTCTCAAAAATACAAATAAACATTAAAAAAAAAAAGTGAGCAGGCCCAAGGTAAATTAGGCTGGTGGGAAATGCAGGCTCTAAAGAAGTTTGACAAGCACTGTAGGCTGTTCTCAAATTCAAAGTTCGGACACATCAACCTTATGTGGTGGTAATGGTCAGCCATGTTCAAGTTACCACTGGATACGCTAAATGTGATGACATTTTCTGTGCACAGAGTAATGCGCCTCACGGGACATATCCCAACCCAATGGCTATGTCTCTGGTCTTGGCCACAGAATGGCAATTAGGGAAGTGTGGCTGTAGCCTGTCTTCACCAATTTTCTATACCACAGACTTTGACAAGTTCCTCTTCTAGAAAGAGGAAGCTACTCCTTGCCCTCCCCACCTCAGCGGGCCGTGAGGAGGAGCACCTGATGGCACCGTGCCCAGGAGAAAGTGCCGTGCAGGGATGGAGCCCCGACCCTGGCGGGAATCAGGTGCTGCATGGCCCTCCGGTCAGTGTGACTGACCCACGTTTCCCCACTTCCCTCTCCCGCCACTAGCGAAGATTGTTTTTCAGGCTCGTTATTGCTTCACACGCTGCGAGGAAGGAAATATTTCTATGCAATAAAAATTCTTTTGGTGTTTTCTACTCCCTTCTCATCCATGCAAAACAGGAAAGCATGACACATTGCCTTTTATGGTTACAAAAGATCCAGACTACGGTTCTTAATGTTCTTAGACAACTATAATCACAGTATCACCGCACCACTTCCCTAACTTAACACTGAAGGGGAAAAGATGCTTCACGTGCTCCAGGCTTAATATATCTGCAGGGAAGACATAGCTTGACAAATGTTTACTAAATCAGGTCACTAGTTAATCAAACAAGGAGTTCAATGAAATTAATACGCTTACAGAGGGCTACTTAAAAGGAGAACATCAAGGTAATTTTACATTCTTGTAAAAGCAATTTTCTTTCTATTTGTACCATGCTCTGAACAATTTGGTCTATAAAGCACTAAACACTTAAGGGCATGGGTTGGTCTCTCACAACATGATTACTTGTTTTGTTCACTGTGTTCAACAACCATCACCACAAAAAGTGTGGAGAAACTGGACATTCACATGCAAAAGAATGAAGCTGGACACTTACCTAATGCCATATACGAAAAGTTAACTCACTACAGATCAAGGACCTAAATGTAAGACCTAAAACAATAAAACAGAAGAAAACACAGAGCAAAAACTTTACAACATTAGATTTGGCAGTGATTTCTTGGCTATGATACCAAAGGCACAGGTAACAAAAGAAAAAATAGATAAGTGAACTTCATAAAAATTTTAAAATTTTGTGCATTAAAAGACAGTATCAACTGAGTAAAAAGGCAACCCACAGGAGGAAAGAAAACACTTGCAAATCATGTATCTACTCAGGGATTCATGTCTAGAATATATAAGGAATTTCCAAACCTCAACAACAACAACAAAATTAACAACCCAATTCAAAAATGTGCAAAGGACTTGAATGAATAGACTTTTCTCCAAAGATCTATGAAAGGCCAATAAGCACTCATCACTAGTGAAATGCCAATCAAAGCAATGAGATACCACTTCTTACCCATTAGAAACACTTGTCCACAGTTAGCAGGAATGCAAAATGGTACATACACCACTGTGGAAAACAGTATGACAGTTCCCAAAAAAATTCAAAACAACATTACCATATGACCTACCAATTCCACTTCTGGGTATATATCAAAAAGAACTAAAAGCAAGGTCTCGAGAAGATACTTGGACATCTATGTTTATAGCAGCATTATCCACAACGACGAAAACGCGAAAGCAACCCAAGCGCCCATCGACAGATGAATGGATGAGCAAAAATATGGTATATGCACACAGTGGAATCCTATTCAGCCTTAAAATGGAAGGAAATTCTGCAAATGCTACAGTATGGATGAACCTGGATGACATCACACTAAGTGAAATAAGCTAATCACAAAAAGAGAAATATTACATGATTGCATGTATATAAGGTACTAGACTAGTCAAAATCATACAGACAGAAAGCAGAACGATGGTTTCCATCATGGAGGGAGGGGAGGATGGGGAGGTGCTGATGACTGGGTACAGAGTTGCAGTTTAACAAGATGTAAAGGGTTATGAAGGTGGATGGTGTTGATGGTTGCATAACAATGTCAATGTATTTAAACCACCATTTGAAAGTGGTTTAAGATGGTAAATATTATGTTATATACTTTTTACTACAATTAAAAAAAAACCCATCAGCTGATGGGTAGCTTATTTAAAACAGTACTATCTTCCCCATTATTTCTGGATATTTTCCCCTTGCGTTGAGGCACGTGGTCTGTGGGCTCTTCTGCCTTATCCAAGTAGTCTGCCCAATAGACAAATCTATGTGACTGAGATCAATCCCACTTTTAAAAAAATTTTCCCAATACTCTAATAATACTGCTTTCATTAAAGGATACACAAGTCCTTAATAATTTTTTTTTAATGCTGTATGGTACAGGTATTTTTAAGATGAGCATCATAGAATTTCAAGGCTGAACCTCAGGGACAGGGCTAACCTAATTCTGAAATTAAAGAAAAGAAGGCTGAAACTCAGACAGGTTTCTTAACTTCCCTAGTCACACCATTACTTAAGGACAAATAAAGGACACCTGTAGTTAACTACTTTGAAAAATCTAATCTAAAAATTTCAACTTCCAACAAGTTATTTGCCTTATAAAAGGTTTGGCTGGGGTGCCTGGATGGTTCAGTCAGTTAAGTGTCCAACTCTATAGATTTCGGTTCCGGTCATGATCTCAAGGTTCGTGAGTTCGAGCCCCACATAGGGCTCTGTACTGACAGCACAGAGCCTGCTTGAGACATTCTCTCCCTCTCTTAGCCCCTCCCCAGCTCTTTCTCCCGCACATTCACCCTCTCTCTAAAAATAAGTAAATAAAAATTTAAAATAAATAAATAGAAGGGTTGGCTGAACAGTTTCTTAAATAATGAGCTCCTATAGTTTAAGAATACACTATGCAAAATAATGTACACTAAATCTGTATAAATCTATCTATTTTCTTTGTACGTAAGCAATGAATCACTAGGTTTTGCGCCTGAAACTTATGTTACACTGTATGTTAAGGAACTGGAATTTAAATAAAAACTTGAAAAAAAAATCTGTGGTAATATATCTATTGAATTAAGTTAACTAGAAGCCTGAATTCGTGACTGATTTTTAGACAACATATTTGTAAAACAGTATAAAATAACTCTTATGTTTATTCCACTATAATAAAACTTTAGAATTATCCTAAATTCTACTCTATCCTAAATATGCTATTCTGCCTTCTTCAAAAAGGGTCCAGTTGAGAACAAAAATGTAAACAGTTTATCTTTTAATGCCTTTGAGACAGTTTCAATCAATAAAATAAAATCCACCCACCTTTACTTCAAATCAAAGGTAATGTTTACATTTACAAAAAATTATATAGCTTAATAAGCACTGTAAATCCAAATAATATAATGAGACTCTGAGTTTCCCATGAAAAGAATTATGAAGGAAAAATACCTAACCAAACTCCTAGAGCTCAAAATCTTACTTAAAAACATTACACCAGTGGTCATACCTATCAACAGTAATATATTTATTCACTACATAGACTCAAGTTTACATAAATAAGACTGCAATTCTATAATTAATCATAAAACCTTTCTGTAGTAAGCTGTATTTCCTATTAAAGGAAGGAAAGAGTTTTATTTTACCTCCTTCCAATTTCTGCCTTATTTGCACTACAACAAAAGAAAATTAAGAAACATTCTCACTGGAGTCATCAAACTCTGACGATTTTCTCAAGAGATAAGTTTAAGATTTTTCTTACATGAAACAGTCCAGACAGATATAATTAATACCAACCTATTCACCATGCAGATGAAGAAATACATTAAATACGCAAGAAGTGCCTGTGGGTTCATCCCCTTCCCAAGCATCCACCATCCTGAAATTTCTGTTCTGAGACTAATTTGGCACACTTGGCTTTTTGAAAATTGCCTTTTATTGTCATTTTTTCCTCTCTGCAAATTTCTCTTATTTAGAGAAGCTGAAATCAATATTCGCCAAGTTATTTGAGAGTATCTTAATTTGCATACTCAACTGACATAAAAATTAGATTAAAAATTGGTTCATGCTACCAACATGAACTAACTGTAAGATCTAAGTTGAGAACCACTTGTTTAATGAATAACTAATACGGTACAAACAAATGAAGGAACGAATGAAGCAAAGCAAGTTTAGCCACCACACTTTTACCACTGTTTTCCTCTCAGTAGCGCCCAGCAGCCTTAGATGCAGCTGATTTGCTCTCTTCCAGAAGACCTCTCTTGGCCTCTGCAGTGCTACTCTCTCCTGGTTGTAATACCATTTTAACATGCATCTTTGTCAGGCTCCTTTACTGACAGCTTCATCTCTATATGACCCTAAATATTCCTCCAGGACTTGAGGTTCTTCACTCTCTACTTTCTCCTCAGGCAACTTCAGGCATTTCAATGGATATAAATAATGTCTTCGTGCTAAACACTTCCAAGTGTTCCAAGTTCATATTTCTACCCCAACCACTCTTCTGAACTGCAGACTCCCATATCCTATCTACTGGATCTTTCCACCTAAATGTCTACCAGACAGCTCCAAGCTAACATGTCCAATTTGGAATTCTTGATCAACGCTTCAACCTGCTCACTCATCCCAAATACGTACCCTTCTCTAGTCCCCATCCTCCCCATCTAAGTAAACACCACGCAGTTACTCAGGTCATCAACCTGTTAGTATTTAATTTTCTTGACATAAAATGGATATCTTGAAAACTACATTTAACATTGTCCTATCTTCCCAAGATATTGGCACACTAGAGACCTACAGAAAGGAAATCTGATAACATAATATGGTGTCTTTGCTGTACTTCCCAAGCACTTGCTTTGGCGTGGGGCTGAAGGAGTGGGAGGGAGGTTAAGAAAGGAACTGAAGTGATATGATCAAATAAGGTGCTGCTAGACGGTCTGTGTGCTCACAGCACTCCAGGCTGAAGGACTGCCGCAGAATATTTAGCCTTCAAAACCAAAGACGGTTGTCCAAAAAAAAAAAAAGTTTAAATTACCTCAAAAAGAACAGTCTTTATTCTTAGAATGTAAGTTCTAGAATCTTATGTGAAAATTTTTTGTGAGACAAACAGCTCTTCTGCACACTACGTTTTCTGAAGTCTGTAATCAAGGATAATTATACTATGGAATAAAAACCCAAAGTTACCACAATTTTAATAGCATCTTATACACTCTATAAAAATATTTTAAATTCATAAAACACATAGGAACAAAGAGCAGCAGTCTTTTCTTAAAGCTTCAGTCCCTAAAGAGGAAAAACTTTACTTACACATGCTGTAAGAAGATATTCAAATACAGAAGGCTGTGCTTTGTTGTTACAAACATTTATGTCCTTTTATAACTAGCCAGTCTCTCCACCCCCATTAATTATATTTAATTCCATTCCCAGTAAGTCGGCAAAACTGGATAATTTGAGAGTTTATCTCTAAACCCTAAAGGTTTGGTGGTCTGCTTACCCTCTTAAAATGAAAGCTGAAAACATCTGAGTGAATACTTAGAGATTTTCTAAATCATTTCTCCCATTACCAAGTCCCAATTAAAGAAGATGTCAAGTGAAACATTTTTGATCACCTAAAGTAAGTACTGATGATGAAGATGAAAAAGACACCGAGCCTGTCATTGAGGAGCTCAATAGTATACACACACCTTCATACAAAGTAAAAAAAAAAAAAAAAAAAAATTGAGATGACAAAACTCTCTATTAAAAATGTTTAAGGGGCGCCTGAGTGGCTCAGTCAGTTAAGCATCTGGCTTCGGCTCAGGTCATGATCTCAGTTCATGGGTTCGAGCCCCACATCAGGCTCTGTGCTGACAGCTCAGAGCCTGGAGCCTGCTTCCGATTCTGTGTCTCCCGCTCTCTCTGACCCTCCCCTGTTTGCACTGTGTCTGTCTCTCAAAAATAAATTAAATAAAAAAATTTTAAAAATTTTTCAAAAATAAAAAAAAGTTTTAAAAAATGTTTAAGTGGTCATCTAGGATTTAAATGACCTCAAACTATACATTAAATTACTGAAACAGGAGTTGTTTCCACAAACATTAAAAAAATTTTTTTAATGTTTTATTTTTGAGAGAGAGTGAGACAGAGTACAAATAGGAGAGGGGAAGAGAGAGAGGGAGGGAGACACAGAATCCAAAGCAAGCTCCAGGCTCTGAGCTGTCAACACAGAGCCTGATGCGGGGCTCATATCCATCAGACACTTAACCAACTGAGCCACCCAGGAGCCCCTCCACAAACGTTTTTAATCCAAGATTTTATAAAAACAGGGATCAAATTTTCTACCTCAAATAAATTTAATTAAATCTGATAATCTACATTATAAAATTTATACAACATAAAATAAATATACAAATATAATATTTATACAGTAAATGAGGGAAAGAACATGAGGCAATATGGAAATAGTCTTATCCAAATGAAGTAAAAATAATGATTTTATTATATTACAGCAATCAGAAGTGCTAAAGAACTTTCTATTTGAGGTGGGTGCCTACTAGAGATCTCTGAAGTACAAACAGCAAATACTATATACTGCATTCAAATAATTAGTTAAAATGATTGTCCGTACCTGCCAAAACCCAAAACAGTAAAGAAAAGCAGGACCCTGCGCACACATGCACGCACACACACACAGTCTTTGACAGTAGCTATAATTTGAAATGGTAATAGGAAGGTATAACGCTCTTTCAATTTTAACCTTACTTTTATCCTTTTGTAACTCAGTACAAATTTTCCCTGCCTAGAAGGGGAAGCCATTTTATGAATTAGGAGCCAATGTTTACTGCAGGGGTGGGGCCCCACAGCGGTACAGCTCCATCCCCCACTTGTTAGGAGCTTGGAGGCCAAGTTAATCTGCATTAAAAAAAAAAACAACAACAACAACAAAAAACAAAAAACAGCTCTCTCAGCTTTCAAGCAGAGGTGTGGTCCAATCCAGACAATTGTGGGTCCCAGCAATACTCTGGCTAGATCCAAACAGGTCCGTTGTGATCGAGAGAAAGGCTTACTTGTTAGAACTTGTATTATCTGTATTGGCTGTACTTTGTATTAAAAATGGAGTCAGCCAAAGGCAACAGCCGGCTTCTTAATTCAGTGATATAGAAAATCTTCAGGGTTCAATGCAGGTGTTGTCCCAAGGGTCCACAAATTGAGAAACTCTGGGACTACCTTAGGTATATCCCCAGTGGGACGGGAGGGGGGATGACTTTAAAACTTACTGTCCTTTTCGCTGGTCTGTATCATACCTCCTATTCCCAAAAATTCTTGGCAGAAGCATAGTCTCAAATATCTGTTTAGTTAAATGTACACTAAAAGTATAAAGAAAGTTTACTATCCAAGGAAAATTTACATCTCAAACAAGAGACTGAAATTCCAAATTAATCCAAATCAATGGAGAGATTCTGAGTAGTGAACAGGTACCTTCCATAGGTCTAGGTGGGACCATGGCTCGGGTGACCATTCCCTCCAGTAAGTTCTCTACACTTTTCATCTTCCCTCACCCCTACTAATATCATGGAGGAAGGAAGAAGGAGGAAGAAGGAGAAGAAGAATTATTAAAAAGTCCACAGAAAAGGAAATCAGTCTCCTGAAGATTTACCAATAATATGATGGCGATGTTTCTTAGGAAGCGTTAGGGAAGTCAAAATCCCGTTTTATTCATTAATATACACACAGAGGTACAAAGGGCTAACTTTGGATTTGCTCTGGAAGCACTGGCCCTACCTAGCCTTTGCTCTGAGAATGACAGCACTCTACATATGCTGAATGAAGAAATATAAATCATACCAGTGGCATCTGATATTAGAACAGATGTTAGAGAAAACTCAGTGTGAACCAAGAGATGCTAACCTGCCAACAATAAAAGTTCTAAATCTGAGTTTATGCATATATCAATAAAGAGAAAAGTAAACTTCAAAGGACAGCTGACTATTAGTTTTCTTACAAGGAGAAGAGTGAGTACAAGGAAGAATCTGAAGGTCAAGGGGACTTGATCATTGGGGAATACCACACGACTGAAGGCGTAGCCTTTCACCCAGTTCAAGCACCTCCCCAAGTCTGTAAGTGGCTGTTCACAGAAGGTGCATTTGCACCCTTAAGTCCCATGTAAAGAAGGGAGTTAAAGCAGGGGTGGAGTCGTGGAGAGGAAATCAGGGCCAGAAAAGGGCTCTCTTGTCATGGCTCCCGTCACAAGAATACAGCCCTAGTAACAAATGATTCTGAGTTCTTTACATACCACTTCAAACAGGTTTAGAAAGCAAAATTGGCAAAATGCAAGTCTGCTTCCTACAACATTTCAGATTTGATCTCTATCAACTTCACCAGCTTCACCTCCAATGGAAACACCACATGCAATTTTCTAAAAGCTGAAATAAAAGTTCCATACACTTTGAATTCATTTATGACTGGGAGGGGAGCAAGGGAGGGTGTTGAACTCTTAAGTGGAATCACGGCCAGACAAAGAAGAAGCAAAGGCCATCACCGCTGGAGTAAAACAGGTCCTCAGCGCATTACAGAGGACCAAGCGAGGCTGGCACACGCCGTCAGCCAGGTTCACAGAGAGAGGGCCTGGGCGGGACGCAGCGGGCAACACCACCATGGTCGGAGAAAGTGTGAATGACCAAAATGGAACAAAAAATACTGTAATTCATAAGCAAGTTGTCAATATATTCCATTTCCCACAAATTTTCTTTATTGTCAAAGGAATAAAGCAAGAATACCCATAGTTTTACCAAAGGAACTGTTCTCGGACTATTTTTTCCCCCTCAATCTATGGTTACAAAAAAGAGAAAATATTTAACTGCCCTATAGGAATTTAATTATTGGTAGGCAGAGACTATGAATTAAATTTAACAAACAGATTTCCATCACAGAAACAAAATGGGGGGGGGGGCGGGGATGCAGTAATTTTTCAACCTGGGGCAATTTTGCCCTCCAGGGGACATTTGGCAATGTCTAGAGAAATTTCTGGTTGCCACAACTAAGTTGGGGGTGCGTGGGGGCAGGAGGAGAGTTCTACTGACATCCAGTGGGTGGAGGCCAGGGAGGCTACTAAACATCCCTAGACATCCTACAATACATAAGGCAGCCCCTCATGAAAAAGAATTATCTGACAAAAATGTCAGTAATGCTGGAGCTGAAGAAGGGTAAATGGCAACCTGTCCCCATAAGTCCATGTCTACTCTTTATAACGGTCCCAGCTCCTAAAGGTCCCAGCAATTTGCTCCCAAGTGTAACCATGACTTAGAGCATCAATCATAAAAACTGGAGGGACAGTGAATTGATATAATCTTCTGGAAGGAAAAAAAACCATATAATATAAAATAAATATAAATAAATATTAAAAATTAAAAATATAGAGAGATTCTTTCTCTCTCTCCATTCCTTGTATATTCCTTGAGCTAGCTTCTAAGACTTTATCCTAAATTAGCAATTAGATACATGCACACATCTTCAGAGATTTTCACTGTAGCTCTAGGAGTCCCACCCCTACTTACCCTGAAAAAAATTAAGACAATCTTATACTTAGCACGGGCTTTCTGTGAGAAAATGGGGGAGTAGAGAGTTTAAGTCCCACCTGCTAAGTGGCAGAGCCAAGTCAGTAAGAGAGGTGAAGAGAAGGAAAGACAGGGTGCCAGAAAAAAACAAACGTGAATTCAAGATCATTTACAAGTAAAATTACATGATGTATGAACTTTGTGTCCAAATAATCCAGTGTGGAGAACAGGAAAGGATGAAAATAGATTAAAACAGATTAGCTTTCTGTTTATAATTATTGAAACTAGGTCATGGGTTACATGATGATGCAATACAGTATCCTCTCTACCTTTGTATACATTCAAAATTTTTATAACCAAACTTTCTATACCATGTTGAATATGCTTTTTTTTAAGCTCTGTACCACATGAAAAAGCCTAAAAACTCTAATCAACCCAGTAGCAACGAACATCCCAAGAGTCTAACGAGAGTGCAATATTTCCCACTAACTGAAATCAGAGTTTTTTTTAAAAAAAAATGGTTCACTTCAATGTGAGTCAGGAAATATTCAAGATGAGTTTCAAACATCTTGTTATATCAGACATCAAAGACTACTAGAGTCATGTCAAAAGGACTCGGGAACCAACTTGAAAAGGTTACTGCTGACCAAAGGGACCATTTGAATTTCAACCCAGCAAAAATATTTAGTCATGAGTTCAAAATGAATTTGAATATAGACAATTAGTCAACTTCTAAGAGTGACAGACCAATTCATTATCTTAAAGGCTCGGTAAAGGAAAGAATTAAGCATTTACCCTGTCTTTCCTATATGTACCTTACCACTGGATAGCCAAATAGAAGATGAGAGAAATCCTCTTCTTATAAAATTATTCCAGCTAATAAATAAAAATAGAATGATAAAATTATAGCATCACCACTTTGTAGCCCCCAATGAATTAGAGGATCTGAGCATTAAGCACCACTGCCTGCTAACATCATGGAAAGAGCAACAACCAGACATTTTCCGGCCTCTTGATAAAAGAACACACCACCACCTATAATCTTGTCAAAGGCACTGAACCCAAATCTGATCAAGTCTTTCCATTCAGCTGCCAGTTTGCAGGAAATACAGAGGAATATGCTAAACTTCCCAATTAGTATACAATCAGCAAAATCTAGACTAGGGGAAACTTTTCAAATAAATGACCCGGGTCCTTCAACAAATAACTATAAGGGGGGGAAAAAAAGAAAGGAGAAATCTGTAGATGGAAAGATACTTAAAAGATACATCAAGTTTTAAAATAAAAGGTAAGACTCAGTTACAGTTAAGGGATGCACCTTGGGTGATGAATCTAGAAGGAATCTCAGGGTTTCTTTCTAAAACTCAGGGTAGTGGTGCCTTTGGGAGAAAGGTGCCATGGGGCAGGTGGAGTCAAGAGAGAGCACAGACAGGGTGACATTTAGGCGATTAGGAGATTACTCTTTTCATTTTATAATTAAGGAAACTGAGGCTTGGAGGGTTTCAGTAATTTGCCAATGCTACACAACAAATGGCGGTGTGTCCAGACATAAGCAATCTGACTACAAGCTCAAGCTCTTACCCAGATTGTAACTCTGATGTAACACCTATTTTCCTTTGAGGTGTAAGTTACAAAAAGTAATGTGCACAAATCTTGCGTGTAACTTTACACAGGAGTAAAGTTCCATAAACTTCACATTTGAAACACTGTTTTGCTCTAATGGTTTTAAATGTCCATATAAAGAGAGAAATGGCATCGTCTCTTTAAGATAACATCTTCCTGCCAAGCCCAGTTGTTGGCAACTTAAGACTGATAAGGAAGGTACTTCAAAGGCTGCAGAAGTGAGTGAGGCTTTCCTGGAACTGAGGATAGAACAGTCAGGAATGATGCTTCTTATCGTGATCCAGTGCTTTAGTTGTCATGTTTTACTGACCAAAACAAAAACTTCCAGGGGATTTTTGAAGGCAGCTAAGGTATGGCCATCGGAGGTAGGAGATGACAATGAAGGAGCCCCTCTCCAAAGAAAAAGAGACAGCACGGGGGTGAATTAGAATAGGAGCTCTCTGTAGATAAAACCTGTCAGGGGAGCTAACAAAGGGGAAAGCTTGCAGAGCACCCCAAAACAGGCAGAAGAAGACATTAAAAGCTTTGTGGGAGTTGAAAGATATTTTAAAGCAATACAGAAAACGGGAGCACAAAAGCAGTTAGGTTTAATGAAGCGATCTGAAACCAGGCCTTAAAGTACAGCCCGTTTAAGTTTATTCCATGTAACATCTGGGCTTGGATTTGTTGTGTAAATCGTAATCATTAGTCATAGTAATTGGTAAATACCTCGCCTGTTATTTTAAGGATTAATTTTGGGGGTGCCTGGGCAGCTCAGTCGGTTAAGCATCCAACTTCGGCTCAGATCATGATCTCACAGTTCGTGGGTTCAAGCCTCGTGTTGGGCTCTGTGCTGACAGCTCAGAGCCTGGAGCCTGCTTCGGATTCTGTGCCTCCCTCTCTCTCTGCCCCTCCCCACTCACACACTGTCTCCTGCTCTCACAAATAAATAAACATTTAAAAAAATAAGGATTAATTTTGATAACAATCACAGTAACAGGAACAGGAACAGATATCATTTACAGAGTGCTCTGGGATAGTCACTGGATTAACTGGTTACATGTATTAACTCAATCTTCCCAGCCATTCTCGGAAATAGTAGTTATAAGGCTCAGTGTTTTTTCAGATGAAGAAAGCAAGGCACAGAACCAGTAAGCAGCAACATTCTGGTGTGTTTGCATTTATACACTGCTTTGCAGTTATCTGGCAGTTAATCTCCCTGTTTGGCCAATCCTGCACTAAGTTAGCACCCACAGTTCCCATGGGGCCATCTTAGGGGTATTTAGAAGAAACTAAGAGCTCTCAAGAGGGGGGTCTCTAACTGAATCTGTTCCATTTCAGGAAAGGAAATAGTAGAAATAAACTTTACCTGCAAACTTGACCTACAAACTTCACTCATCATAATTCTTGAACCCATTATATTCCAAAGACATCTGGAAATACATCAGAAAGGATTCAGAGAGTAAACTCCAAGTTTCTCTAGTATAGTGCCTGGCACGTAGCAGGTACCCAATATTTATCAAATAAAAGTAGAAATGAACACATGAGATCACATCACAGAGCATGCAGACATACTATATAATCTACCTGATACCACGGAAGTAAACCAGATCATCTCTAGTGGCCCCTTTCTAAGTAGCAGTTGAAAGGTTTCACTAAAGAAAGGGATAAGATGAGGGGTCTCTGGAGAGAATAGAAGGAAAGACATGAAAAAATGCAGGGACTAGAGGACAATAGACAGTGATGGCAATTTTCTCACTAATGCATAAATTTTTAACATGGATCTCTGTCTTTATTTTCAGTTTGCTAGGAGTCTTCATTATCCTGAAAGGTCAAAATATAATTAAGAGGTACGCCTTCATCACCGCTATACACAGACACATACACACTCCATTAAAAACATCCTCCAAAATAAAAGTGAAAAAAAAAATCAGAGCAGATTTTTTTTAATTCACGCATTCAAAAAAAATTTTTTTGGTTTTTATCAACCTAGTTATTTTGGGTTGCTATTCACTAAAAACTATAAAATATGTCAGTGTTGGGGCCATATGTTGAAAGTCAACGGGATTCTTTTTCTTCTAGCATTCTCTCTTTTATTGGCAGGTTTTCTTCGTAAGATCTGTCATCTGGAAGAGCTCATTCTGAACAGTTGATGATTCTCCATAGGTTATGTTTTCAGGATGAATCATAATCTTTTGTAGCCATATCTGTTGAAATTCTCATTGCATTCATATAATATTTAAAACATTTTGGTTTTTTCAAAATGTAATATGAGTTTTCCCCCATCTTCACAATTAAACCAATATCAAAATGTCTTGGCAGAATTAATTATGGGGTGGGGGGATAATGAAATTTTAGAACTTAAACTCCAAATTTCCCACAGAGTTACAAACTTGATTTTTTATTCACTCTAAACAAAGGTTGTCTGCCTCAGCCAAGCAAGTTCACAAATGTTACGTTGCGTGACTTGATTCTGATTTACTGTTAAGATTGTTAGAACTTGTATTTTGTGCCCTTGCTACACATGTACATTGTAAATATTGCATAAGAAGATTGGAATGAAATAGCCATAAAAATAATTGCAGGCTATTACATAATCAGAAGTCTGTTTCTGTTCGTTATTAGGCTAGACTCATCACACCAAATAAAATACAGGTTCTGAATAAAAATAGAATGACTTCTAGAATTGTATTTCCTTTTATGTTTTCTTTAGATTTAGGATTTTAAAGACTGTAATTGTGGACCATAATGTTTCTTTTTTAAAAAATCAGTTGAAAAAGTACGGCTCACTTGAATAATATAAGAACTCATCTATATTATCACTCAATCATTTTATATGTCCTATATACACAGACACACACATATATGTATTTCATATATGTATCTGTATCACTTCCTGTCTATATCACTTCCTATCTGTATCACTTCACTTCTAGACTACTACAGGCTCCTTTAACCTAGGTCCCTTGCCTCCCTATGCCACCCCCAGTGAAATCATGACTGTATCTTGTCTCTGTTTTCAAACTCCAAGTGGCTTTTCGGCATGTACTTAATGAAGTTCAAGCCCTTTCATCTGCCAATCCCTACTCAACGATCTTGTTTCTCCTTGAACAGAATTCACACTTGTCTACCCCAGGCCTTCCCTCAAACATTCACTCCTCCCAGACATGACAGTGGTAGAAAGCCACATATGACGGGTACGATTTTAACAGAAACTGTAATGTAAAGTATTCTAGAAGGAGGGAGACACAAAACCAAAAAGAGTAAGAAATGTTCAGGCTAATTTTCTAGTAAGTAGAGGGACACAAAGATAATATAATGTTCATGAGGTTTTAGACCTTAGTGTTTATCTATCTCTCTACCCATTTACCTACTATATTATCTGTAGTGGTTTTAAAATATGTCTACAAATTCTTTGACACTCCTTCCTTTAAGAGGTAAAGCCTAATTCTCTTTCACTTAAGTGTGGGCAGGACTTAAGCCACTTCTGGCAAAGTGAATAAAAGAAGTGGCAGTGTACAGCCTTCAGACACTAGATCTTAAAAAGCAATGCAGCTTTCTTCATACTCAGGTTCCCAGACTGTCCGGTCTGGAGGAAGTCAGGTGCCATGCTGGGAGGGTACTCAAGCAGCCTCTAGGAAGGCCCATGTGATGAGGAATTAAGGCCACCTGCCGAGAGCCAAAGGCGTAAGCCATCCTGCATCCTCCAGCCCAGCTGAGCCTTCAGATGTCCATAGTCACTGCCAATATCCTGACTACAATCATGTGAAAAACTCGGAGCTGGAACCTCCCAGCTAAGTCACGCTTAAATTCCTCACCCAGAGAAACTATGACATAATGAATATTTATTATTTTAAGCCTCTAAAAGTTTTTGTAGTAATTTATTATGCAACAGTAGATAACTACTATGCTACCTATCAATAAATGTCTATCAAGAATGTCAGTGGCTTCAGATATAAACATAAATCACCATGACAATATCCCCAAACAGTATACTAAAGAATAAATAGTCTTTCAACTTGTGGTATCACTGACATAATTAAAAAGCACAGTGAAGACACAGATCATATGTATCATGTTTATCAAATATAAATATATACACTGTATATATCCTTGGCATCAAGTACAGTACCTGATTCATAGCAACAACTCAATAAATATTTATTGAATGGATGAATGGACTTCTTTCTAAGGATAACTCTGAAGGATATTTTTCTTACAATATTACAGCTCTCATAGCCTTGGGTTTCTTAACCAAAGAGAAGACTAAGGCAAAGCAAATAGAAAAATAGAATTCCTTAAAATTCTATAATCAATATATTGCTTTTACTTTTATTATTTTACCTTTTATTGAAAAAACAAATACAGAAACCTATGCAAAAAAAATATCTATAGCTTAGTGATACTAAAAGACAAACACCCTTGAAAGACCTACCCAGGATCAAGAAACAACTCTGCTGCATATCCCAGAAGCCCCTCCAAACTGGGTACATGTGTAGACATAGTTTCCCTTCCTAAGCCCTACAGCTAAGTAAGGAAAGAATGAACTACTTAGCCCTAGGAAATCGGAGATTAAAGGAGAACCATTTTTGAAGGGGACTCTGGTCATGGCAGGACCTCAGGAGCAGATTTCCAAGGAAGCCAAGAACTGGCTGCATTAACTATGGGTGAGAAACAAGAGCTGTACAACAGGCTCATGAATGGAAAGACTCTCAATATGAAGCTATCATTTTTTTCTTTTACTCCATGACACAAAAGAAGTATACATGGAATGTGTGAGTGAGAGGTGTGAGGGGGATGGCAGGCTCAGACCTCAGACGTGTAGCCCACACAGCACACTTGCTCAGTAGATTTTAATGTGGGGCAGCTTTATGTTATGCTGCCCCTTTAGGTTAAACTTCCTTGAATCGTTATGTTATTGTCTAATAATGAAACATCTGACACTGTGCAAATGAAGTGAATAAATTAACTTGAACTTTTAGCTATGTGCTATCAAGTGTAAATTTTTTACTGCAATTATGGATTCCCTAAGTGTCCCAGCATAAAACTTCAAGCCTCAGTCATGTTGATTCTCAACATAGGGGTTTATGACAATTTGCTAAAATGGATCAGCTATGAACTCAGTATCAGAGTATTGTAATCACTCAAAATGATTCTGAAATACAGAAAAAAGAGCCTCTTGTTGAGCCTCCAGTTTTTTGCAATATCAGTTATAGCAACTAGAAAAGACTGAATCATTCTAAAATTATTATGAAAACACGCTTAACTTTATTCAGGATGGAAAACAGATCTTGGCCTTAACAGGGCTCATAAATCCTGCTCTTCATTGACGTAGTTGTTTAGGGGTGCTAATTAAGTGTCCTGGACAGGCTATAACATATTTCAAATGAAACAAGATTGTATTACTCCACCAATCTACAAGGCAGCATGGATGGGACCACAGGACATGCGGGACTGAAGTCGGTTCCACTCACTGCCAAGAGACTTCAGCAAGTCACTTTTTAGAAAGGGATGGAGGTAAAATGTGTTGACAAGACTATTATGCATTCCCACCAAGAAGTTCCTCTCAAAAAAAAGAAGTATTTTCATAATTCCATTATACCAGAAGCTAGAAAGAACTATGTTGGGCACTGCGTGTGTAAGAATAAAGTTTGGTCCACTTCCCCAAAGCAAAGGACCTGCTCTACACCTAGCTTCTGTGGCAAGCTCTTGTGGTGGAAAGCGCATGTGCTCTTGAGAGAGACAAATCTGGGCTGGAGCCCATGTGCTGCAGCAGGGAGTCAAGGTAACCCTGCAGAACCCATTTCACTTCTCTCAGCTTGTTTCGAAAGAAAGAAAAAGAAAGAAAGGAAGGAAGGAAGGAAGGAAGGAAGAAATGGAGATAACAATGCCTTCCTGTAGGAGTCAAGATTTTTCCAATGATAAATGATAAAAACTCAAATCACAGTCACTTAAGCTAAAAAGATTATTTCTTGGAAAACTATGAGAGAAGTTCAGACTAGATGATAGCTTATAGTAGGAGTTAAAGCCAAGACAGATCCTCAAAACTCAAGAACTAAAACCAAGACCTCACCACTGACATCTAAGTCTTCCTCTCTCATCTTTACTTCTTTTTCTGTGTTGGCTTTCCTCACTCCCAATGTGTAGAGCTGTGCTGTCCAATATGGTAGCCATTAACCAAATATGGCTACAGAGCATTTCAAATAGGAAAAGTCTAAAGTGAAAGGTAGTACAGAGTAAAATACACACCAGATATTAAAGACTTAGTATTAAAAAAAATCTCTTAGTTCAAAAAATTATACAACTGTATATCTCATTAATTTTTATTTTGATTATATATTGATATATTTTGAATATAACAGGTTAAATAAAACATTGTTAAAACTAATTTCACCTGTTTCTTGTTGGGTTTTTAATGCAGCTACTAGAAACTACATGTGGCTCACATTCGTGGCTTGCATATGTTTCTCCTGGGTAGTGCTGACCTGGAGGCTTTTCCACATGGGGAGGAACATGGCTGCCCACAGTTCTGGACTCAGTTCATCCCAGCCTGCAAACATTTCAGCACAGAAAAAGTTTTTCTCTTCCTACTTCAATTTTCAACTGTTCTAGGGAAGACTCTGACTGAGCCAGAATGGATGACTTAGCTAGCCCTTGGACTAATCCCTTCCAGGCAGCAGAGGAACTATAATGTAGGGCCCACCAAAATCACAGGGATGGCACTGGGGAAAGACAAACATGGAATACTATTACAAGAAGAAGGGGAAGAGCCAATGCCGGGCAGATAACAACACATCCCCACTATGCCACCTCATATGGTGGCGGGGAGGATTAAATGTAAACATTATATAGCACTGCCCTCCCTCTCAATGGCAAGATTCTGACCAAAATCCCTCTCTAAATGCTGGCTGTAACAGTAAACCACACACTCTCTGGATAAATGGCTGGCTGTGAGTCATAACACAGAATGGCAGACATAGGAAAGTAAGAGGATAAGCACTCTGGATTTCTACACTTGAGTATTCATCAAATGCCCTTAAACCGACCATACTTTTGCTAAACCCTAGAAGCTGGCAGCTTATGAGTAGGATTGATTGTAAAGAGCTATTTGCAGCAATCTCTGGTTGACTCTACACTGGTCATGAGCTTGTAATACTTTGTAGTACAATGACCTTGACTGGTAACGCGGAAGTTTTGAGAAGCACGTTTATATTACGCTGCGGGTCCGCTAGGAGATCCAAAGGCTGTACAGTGTACAGCAGCGGCTCTCGAACATTTTGGTCTCGGGACCCTTTTTACTCGTGTACTGAGAACTCCAATGGCTCTTGTCTACGGAGGTTATCTATTTTGATACTTCGTGTATCAGAAATTAACACTGAGATTTAAAAAAAAAACAGCTTTCTTGTGATTTTATCATATGTTTTCTTCTAGAAATTTTGAGTTTTAGATTTCACATTTAAGGTCATCCATTTGGAGTTAAACCTCGTATCGTCCAAAGGCATGGACCGAAGACCCTTTTTGGGAGAGATGTTCAGTTGTTCCAGCACCACTTGTTGAAAAGATCATTCCTTTTCTTCCGAATGGTCTTTCCACATTTGCCAAAAATCAGTCGTCTATGCATGTGTAAGTCTATTTCTGAATGCTCTATTCTGTTACATTGATCTATACTGATCTATGTGTCTTTTTAAAACCATTACTGCGCTGTCTTAATTACTGCAGTTTTATCAGAAGTCTTGAAATCAGGCAGTGTAAGTCTTCTAATTTTGTTCTTCTTTTCCCCAAAATTGTTTTGACTATTCTAGGCCGTTGGTATTTAAAAATAAATTTTAGAATCAGATTGTTAATCTTTGCCTCCCCCCAAAGAAAAGGGGGCTCGGTTTTGACCTGCTAGAATTGGGTCAGGTATCTTATAATATTGAGCCTTCTAACATATAAACATGGTATCTCTACTCGTTTAGGTCCTCTTTCGTGTCCCTCTCAGCAAGATTTTGTAGGTTTTAGCATAAATCTTTCATATATTTTACTAGAATTATCCCTAAGTATTGCATATTTTTGATGCTATTATAAATGATATTTTTCAATTTTCAATTATTTGTTGTTAGCATATAAAAATATAGTTGATTTTTGATTATTGATCTTGTATTCTGCAACATTAAAAAACCTTACATAAATTCTAGAAGGTTTTCTGTAGATTCCTTGGGCTTTTCTACATGAATCATTATACCATCTGTGAATAAAAACAGGTTTGCTTCTTCCTTTCTACTCTGAGTGCCTTTTATTCCTTTTTCTTGCCTTACTGTACAGGCCAGAACCTCCAGTATTGAAGAGAATTGATGAGCGTAAATATCTATTAACCTAACAGCTATTAACCGTAGAGGTAAAGCCTCCGATCTTTCATCACTAAGTATGATATTAGCCATCGGATTTTCACAGATGCACTTCATCAGGTTGAGGAAGTCCCTTTTCAGTTCTAGTTTGCTGAGAGTTTATATCAAGTCTCAAATGTTTTTTCTGTGTCTATTAAGATGATCATATGATCTTTCCTTTTGTTAACTTGGTGAATCATATGGATTTTTAATATTCAGTCTACCTTGCATCCCTCGGATAAACCCACTTCATCATGATGCATCATCCTTTTTATAGAATATTGTATTGAATTTGTTAAGATTTCATTTTGAATTTTACATGTATATTCATGAGAGAGATTCACCTGCAGTATTCTCAGAATTATCTGGGTTTTGTGTAAGGTAATGCCATCCTCCTAAAATCAGTCAGAAAAGCATTCCCTCTTTTTTGATTTTCCAAAAGAATGCAGGATTTGTGTATTATTTCTTCCTTAAATGATTGGTAAAACTGACCAATGAAGTAATTTGTGCCAGGAGTTTTCTTTATGGGAAGGTTTTTAACCATTTAACTATGAGAGATATGAGACTATTCAAGCTATCTGTTTCTTCTTGAACACACTGAGGTAAAAAGTGAGAAATTTCTAAAATATGAGAACACATGAGCAAACATGTGATTGGCCATCAGTGTGATAATAACATACTAACATATCATGTAGCCTCTGGAAAACTCTACTATTCATTTCTCAAGTAAATAAATTCTTAATTTGATTTTGAAAATGGTCTTTCCTTTTGGATGCTCTGAAAGGGTCTGGGACACACTGGAGTGCCAGGACCACACTCTGTGAAGTGCTGGTCTATGGAGCAGAGATTAAGAACACCATCACTAGGATCTTATGCTAATGTGTATGAAGTACCCACATATTGAACAGACATTCAAGGTATTGTAGACTACTTTTAGAGTTAGCACAATGCTTGAGAATCCTAAATCATCTCAACCTGTTTCAAGAGAGCCAAAACCTTTTATAAGCAACCCTAGAACAGAGAACACCACCAACCTTATTTCTGGGTATCACCCCTTCCAACAATATGGTCTGACTGTAAAAACAAAGCTATAGCAAATGGATTCAAGAAAGGAAATGGGGGGGCGGGGTGCCAGGACGGCTAGGTCATGTAAACATTTGACTCTTCATCTTGGCTCAAATCATGATTTCATGGTTTGTGAGTTTGAGTCCCACATCAGGCTCTGTGCTGACAGTGCGAAGCCTGCTTAGAATTCTCTCTCCTTCTCTCTCTGACCCTACCCCACTCCTGCTCGCTTGCACTCTCTCTCCTCTCTCAAAATAAACTTAAAAAAACCTTTTAAAGAAAAGAAATGGGTCCACAAAAAAATGGGAGAAAGAGGATGGAAATGACTGTGACATTATTTTATCCTGAAACTGGATCAAAATATAAGTATGTTGCTAAAATGTTTTAAATATTTTTTAAAAGAAAAAAACCCCTCTCTTCTGGGTCAATATTAAATGTCATTTTAATTAAGGGCTGCAACTTATTCCTCCTACTTCAAATCCTGGGAATGTATTTATAGTAAAAACAACAAAAAAAAAAAAGGCGGGGGGAGAGAACACTGGGTAACAGTGAATACAGAACCCAGATCAGCAAAAAGAACAAAATTAAAAACCCCAATAATACTTACAAGACTTTTACCTCAGGACAGGAGAAGTAGTAGCACCCAGAGGCCACAGAAGACAGAGTGTGGGCTATGACAGGGCTTTTCAAACTCTCTACAGTGAAAGAGCAGTCACTGTTTATTTGGTTTTGCTTCTCCTAATCCTTCATAGATTTATGACTTCACACAAAACATTAAAAATGAGTTATTACGGGCGCCTGGGTGGGTCAGTTGGTTAAGCGTCTGACTTAACCAACTCAGGTCATGATCTCACAATTCGTGATTTCAAGCCCTGCATCGGGCTCTGCTGACAGCCACCTTAGAGCCTGGAACCTACTTCGGATTCTGTGAGTCCCTCTCTCTCTCTCTCCCCTCCCCTGCTCACGCATGCTCTCTCTCAAAAATAAACATTAAAAATTTTTTAAAAAAGAAAAGAAATGAAATTAAATGAGTTATTAGAGGGTCACCTGGGTGGTTCGGTTGGTTTAGCATCCACCTCTTGATTTCAGCTTGAGACATGATGCCACGGTTGTTAGATCGAGCCCCATGTCAGGCTCTGTGCTGGGGATGGAACATGCCTAGGAGTCTCTCTCTCAAAATAATATTTTAAAAAAGCATTTAAATGTTTTTTCTATTTCTAATAACTCATTTTTTGAAGATTTGTTTTATTTATTTATTTACTTATTTACGTATTTATTTTGAGAGTTGGAGTGCGAGTGAGGGAGGGGAAGAAAGTGAGGGAGACAGAATCCCAAGCAGGCTCTGTGTTGATAGCACAGAGCCCAACATTGAAATGCAAACCAATATTTTTATCATTACAAGACAACAGGCATATGATTATTCTATCAAACTGCTTTGAATACTTCTAAAGACTCTCAATTCTGTACTTATTTATCATTAACCGAAAGAGATACACTTCAGGTCTCACTAACTAGAAGAAGGTTCTGACCGCATCCTTGTCTCTCCCTCGTTTTCCCGGGTTCATCACTGAGCTACGTGAGCAAGCACTTCACTACACGTGTGGAAACCTAAGCAAGTCTGAGACATGTGTCACCAGAGGCTTTAATATTCAGTTTCACATCCTTTGAACACAATCAGCCCCTCTTCCCTTCTTCCCCCGCCTAGTCATTTTTGTATTGTATTCTCTTCCTAAATACAATCCCCATCAGAGCGCTACTAAAAACAGTCATTAAACTTCTTGGCTGAGTATTTAAGGCTCTACCTGTACCACTATCTTTAAAACACCTTCTCTTACTGATCTCCCACTACTTTGTACACATGGTCTATGATTTAGACAAACTGGGTTGTTTTGTTGTTCTCTAAATGCGCTACTGTTACTAGCCATAATCTTGCTCATTCTTTGTCTCTAGCTTCTATCCACACTAACAAGCTTCCAGGGCCCATCCCAAATGTCACCTCCTTTATAAAGATCTTTCCTCATCAGATATAATCTTTCACCAACCCACTACAGAACTTGGTGCTACTTATGTGGTACTTAACCTTATTATGAATTGCATTCCTGTTGTCTCTGTAGTCATTTTATGCTCCTAACCAGATTTTACTTCTATAAGTTTGCTAACTGATACAAATGGTTTAATGAGAACAGAGGACAGTGATAAACTGACCTCTGTCAGGTGCCAAGTAGTGCCTTTATGATGTGGGTGGAGAAACTGTCATCATAGAGAAAAGCAGCTCCAGATTGAAAAACAGTGACCTGTAATGATCACATCCTATAATCCCTGTTGCTACTTGGTTCCAACCTATACCTCCCTTTGTGGTCAAAGGTGGCAATACCTCCCCCATATACAAACTCAAAACAACAAAGGCAAAGTCTATACTTTGCCTTTAAAAACCAACTAGGCTTAGTAAGGAGGCTTGGGTTGTTTACGAACTGGGTCTATACTAATTAATGGCGAAGAGTTTTAATGGAACACTGACCTGATCAATCCTATCTGAAGTTTTGTGCTTATTTCTGGGTGCCACAGTTTAAGAGAGATGCTGGCAGTCTGAAATGTTTCCTGAAGAGGCATGAGGACAGAGAAGGATTTAAAACTTATACTACATATTGAAAGTGTAAAGGATTAAGAATGCGTAGCCTATAGAAGAGAATCTCCAGGTGAAAATACAAGTGTTTCTGTTACAAGGTGACCTACGCACTCCTTAAAAAATAATGCATTCTAGTAAATTACATATTAAGAATAAGAATTTTTATGAGAAAAATATGGTAAGGTCAGACCTTACCAGAGTTGCCTGTGTAACTCTGTAACCAAAGTATTAACAAAAACTAAAGGAACTCCAGTTACAAATATTAGCATACCTAAACTGCCATGCCATATTCCTAATAAATAAGTAATTACTACAATAAATATAAGACTTCTGAAAACACAGAGATAGCTTAATGAAAGGTGCTACAAGGAAGGGTTGGACAGCTGAGTTACAGGGAAGAGTAGGGAGGGACAGCATCACAAGGTACAGTGGAGAAGCAGGTTTGGGACAAAGCAATGACACCAAATAGGGATAGCTCTGGCTCATGGTCTTCAGTTTGTTTCTTTTCACAAAGATCAGGGGAAATAATGCAATAGATATTTAAACACAAGTTGTATGGCAAAACTGAGCCAAACAGAAGGATAAGGAGTGAATGGACCTTGTGTGCAATACAATATCCCTCCACACCTTTCTATGTTCAACTGTATTAGTATCCTTTGGATTCAGCTGCTATTATTTAGTGGTCAAAATATTAACGCGAAAGGAAAAATCAACTATAAACCATGGCAACCTTCGTGTTATACTGAAATGCTTCCACTACCCACCACGTATGAACTGTTTCGTGACACTAAAGCATAGTGTTTAGCAGAAGAGACTGCACGTGAAGGACTGTCACCACATACGGGGACAGGGTAGCAAAGCAGGTCAACTAAGCATCATTCGAGACACATCTATATTCTAAAATTCTCACTTAAAAACACAAGCACGCCATAAAAAATAAGAGCAAAATAAAAGGACACCCCAAAAAGGAAGTTCATAGAAGCTACTTGTGACTGTTTTTCATTTTTAGTAGGAAAATACACTGTGGTCAGAATTACCTTACATTATATCTGAAAATCTAGGGCAAGTGTAAATTTGGGCTTTGAATTCTAGATGGGGGAGTCAGGAGAGCGGAAATGAGAAGCAACAAATACAGTTTATCTTACTTTCAACAAAATACTTACTTTCTTCCTAGTCCACAGTAAATTCAATACTTTGAAATAAAAATTAAATGACTAAACAAAATCAAAACCATTTCTATTCTGTATCTACTCCAAGCCCAGACATATATGAAGTACCATCATATTCATTATCTCATTAATAATATTCCCAACAATTTGGTGGGTGTGCATAGCCTGACCACATTTCAGCAGGGAGACTAAGACTCAGTAGAGAATTGGGTAAATTACCTGTTACTAACAGATTACTTAAAAGTAAAAGAGAAGATGGAATAAAGGAAGGATGAAAACAAGAAAGGAAAAGAAATGAGGAGGAAGGAAAAGAAGGAGGGAGCCTTCAAGCACATTGAAGATTCTAGTAAAATATAAACTAAGAGACCATGGTATTAAAAACCACTCAGCCTCACTGAACCAAGTTCCTTCACTTTTCTTTCTATGATGTCCCCAGGGCTTTGTGAAGAAATATTCCCCTCCATAGTCTAGAAAAGGGATTGGCAAACAACTGCCAACAGGCCAAATCCAGCCCTGTGCCTGTTTTTGAAAATAAAGTTTTATTGGAACCCAGCCACAGTCATTCATTCACATATTGTCTGTAGCTGCTTTCATGCTGTGACAGCAGAACGGAGTAGTTGTGAAAGAGACCATATGGCCTGCAAGCCTAAAATTTTACTGTCTTGCCCTTTAGAGAAGACGTTTGGGGCCCCTGATTTAGAGTGTAGTTTTCTCCAAGCCCTACTTCTCTCTCTAGAGGAGGGAGGTGGAACAAGGACATTGAACTAAAAGCAGCCATGGGTCCCCTACTTCATGAAGGAAGAAAGGGAAGTTCCCTGAAGAGTAAGTTTTCATATCATCTCACTACCTTCTTTGTGATTGAGTCTCAAATGCTAAATTTGGCTCAAATTTAGCAAGGATAAATCAGACTCATTACAAGTATAAACAGCACCCTACTTTTATGGTACTTTCTTCCAGGTACACACTCCCACTTTTATAAAAGTATGCCCTCTCCTATTTGACCAGACAGAAACTATTTCCTTTGAGATAAGAGGAGGGCTCCCTATGAATTCTTTATGGTCTTTCAAGCCCCAGACAACTGTTTTGCCTTAAAACCAGATTTCGCAAGAGTGAGTTAAAGCAATCTTTATTTCTAAAAGCGTGACTTTATTGGATCCAAGAAATTCCCTAAACTAAAAGGTCTCAAATTTTGAGGCATCATTTAATCTGTGGTTTAAAGAAAAATCCTGGTGAGGTCAGCCTTTGAATTTGTAGTCATTTATCAGGATCAGAAACCTTTTTAATGTTTGCTCTCTTAGGCTTGCTGAGAAACGACCAGAGTCAATATATATCACCCTAACAAGCTTGCTGGATTTCAAATAAAGAGAATATTTGGGGGAGATTATCAGTTTCCTTCCCAGCAAATACGTAAAACTAAATGAACTTTCAAACAATTCCAAATAACAAAGGATAGTGTAGGAATTCATAAAAAAAAAAAAAAAAATCCCAGGGAAATTCATCAGTCTAATTCTTTTTCTGGGTGCACAGAATGTAAAATCTTCCCGTTTCTAAGGGGATGTGAGAAGAATGAGAAATTTCAAAACTGCAAATTTACTAAAACCCAATCTTAATAAGTCACAAAACGTGACTGTCACATACACTTCTTTGACATGCATGTCGCTATCTACTTTCCCTGACTGTATGAAAGAATGAGAGTACCACTTAAAATTGGTTTCCCAGCCATAGTCCCCTGAAAGTTTTCAAGGAGAGAACACCAGTAAGATTATCATATTCAAGTGTGTCATGAATTAAAGCTGTCACCTGAAAAGCCTTCTCCATGACTGTTTTGGCCAGTATAGTATGCTGTCTCTTCAGTTGTTTCTTCTTGACAATTTCGCTTGGTCTTTTCATTTTTCAAGTTTCCGTTCCATCTCCCATACTCATTTTGTCAAATACCCACTGAGCGTATTTCCTCCTCACCTGCATTCTCAAGAACACCAACAATCTGGTCTCTCCCTGACCATTAATTAGACTGCAGTGTTTTCTATTCTCACCATCCCTATGGCTCTAGCCATATCAAATATGTTTGTTTTCCTTGGGTCTAGTCTTGTGCATTCAGTGGCATTTGAGCATTCCCTTCTTCATTTAACATTTTTAAATCTTTGGCTTACACAACTCTGGGCTTCTACCTAGATGACAACTCTCTTCCACTGGGCCCTTCAAGTTCAGGCCTTGGCTTTCCCATAGTTGTATGTTACACTTCCTCATGTTGGTTTCATGATCCTTTTCTTCTCTACTTTGATCACTTAACTCCTCTCTAGTCTCAGCTGCCAATCATGAAGACTAAATAGTCTGTTAACAGCTCCAAATAAACACTTAACAGTCTTGGGCAAGTAAATGGAACTTCTTTGGGCTTCACTTTATTCTTATGTCATTTAAGTAAATGCTCTAGGAAAAGATTAGAGGGGTTTCAGAGCTGTGAGGGGGAATATAAGCAAAGTGACAGCGCTGGGAATTCTCACTACACTGGCAGGACAAGGAGGAGAGTCGCTCATTTCAGATTAATAGCACAGCTGGCGAATAGTATAAAATAGCCCTGCATGGATGGGTAGGTTCTGGAAGCAGAATCCACGAAGAAACCATTATTTGTTTTAAGAGAAGATTAAAGGCGACTACTCTAGCAGTAATACTGCAGAGAAATTGGACAAGGGAGGGAATGAGGCCAAAGAAATAAAACAGAAAGCCATTACCATGATAATCCAGGTGTAAAGAGATTAGGACTACATGCTTAATGACGTCTGAAATCATTCTTCAAGCATTCAAGGTCTTTCCAAGTCATCTTTCCAGCTGTCTCTCTCATTATGCTCTGCAAGAAATTTCTCTTCCAGCCCAGATTATTATTCCCTGCTCCCTAAATCAAGGATGGCCACAGGCCCACCAAGAATGGCTTGATCAATGATATTTTAGCTGTCTCTCCTGCCTTTCCAGTCTTTAAAAACTACGCCTCTTTCAGAGTCTATTTTATGCCTACACTTGGTCACAAAGGGTTCTCCAACCATTCCAACCCATAACCATCTATACATTTTTAAAGGACTGCTATACATGTAACAGGCAAATCAGTGCTTAATTTTTATTTTATTTTTTAATGCTTAATTTTTTAAATTAATGTTTTAGCTATATTTTACCAACTATATTATAAGGGTTTGGGAATGATAATTATCCTTGTATTCCACTTTTTTTTTTTTGCTTGCCTAATCCTCTACAGATTCCAGTATCACTTTAAATCAAAATCACTTTAAGTCAAAATCAATACTTCAGGGCTCTGCAGAGTAGTAGTGCACTGAAGAACCAAGAAGCCAAGCCAATATGGTCTGGGTCAGGGTCAGGTTCAGGGTTATAGGATGGAGCGACAGAGAGATGACGGATGGATGGACAGATGGATGGATGGATGGATGGATGGATGGAGTGAGGCCGCACCCATTCAGTTGCTAGAAGCAGCTGAGGATACTGGGGGTGAGGGGAGGGCATGGGGGTTCCAGAGCTACCCCAGTTCAAAGTCTTTTTTCTGTCACCCACGGGGTCCCACTAAGAGCCCCCTAATGTCACTCTACAGTGTAGTCCAGGAAAAAGACGGGCCTGAATCCCACCTCTTCCTCCTCACTAACTCCTCATACTCTATCTGATCCGCATCATTCCCATTTCCAAGTCTGCTGGACCTCCTCACTTGACTTAAAACAAATGATTCATGTGTTAACACAGTTAAACTCTCCCCAGCGGCAGGGAGTTTCAGCAGCCCAGCAGATCAGATCTCCAACCATCTTAACTACACATTACAAAGAACAAAAGGCTCTCTTGGGCTCCCCCATGCCACCTTCTTTCACCGCTTTTCCACTGTCACTTCCATTTAACTCCTTTCTGATGACCTTCTCTCTTCCTTATGGTGTCCCTGGAGTCCCTGTGCACTACATCTCCCACCTTCATCTGATTCAGGGACATCCGTGTCACTCTTCTCCTTTGTCCTGCCCATTTCAGGGCTTCACAGAGAACATCAACATCTCACCTCTGAAAACCACTCGGGACAGATTTACCTTGGGATGCAGACCTCACGTCAGCGTCCTTCCTCAATATCCCGTATTCTTGTCTACTGCAGGACAGAGGTAAGGAGGCCTAGCTTCCCATTCTGACAGCTGAAGTGAAAACACTCTAGCAACACAGAGTGCTTCTTGCTGCGGTGTGGTGTGCTGGAAAGACCACTGGCTTTAGAGCCGAGGAATCTGCATCCAAATCCCAGTTCCACAAATTGCTACCTGGATCACTTATATAATGGTGCCTCCAGAGTCCTTCTCTATTTAAAAACATGAAGGGAAAAAGTTAGCTGGCCAAGCTGGGGAGAATATTAAATGAGATCATATGTATAAAGCACTTTTAGTCCAGTTCCTATAAACAGTATTTATTCAATACCAATTAGTTCCCTCTCCTCACTCCCACCCTTCTAAGCTTATCACTGCCAGCCCATTAATAAATGAGGCTGGAGGCACCAAAGAGGGCTGCAATCATGCTATTGCTGTGCCAATAAACCCATTTACGTCTGAGTCTATTAAGCCAAAGTAGAAATTCACAGCTTTTACTTAAAGCAGTGGCTCTTAACCCTGGGTGCACCTCAGAATTACCTGGGGATAATACCTTAGGATATTTGGGCTTCACCTCCAAAAATTCATTAACCTGACATAGGGCCAGATTATCAGTGCAGCCCAGTGTGAGAACCACTGATTAAAATTAACTGGCATAATTCAGAGTTAAATGGAATCCAAGCACCCTTGGAACTTTGTGCCCACTTCTACAAGTTCCCCCAGACAAGACCATGCAGAACAGATGCAATCTCCCCAAATATACTTTGGTTCTGCAGACTCCTAAAATAATCTCTAGGTACCAAGCCACTGGGTCTCTATCACATAACATGACAGCAAAGTGGAAAAGTATCCAATAAATATGCAATCGAATTTTGGTGTACCACATATCGCAAAGAGAAACACAATACACACCTCAGGAGATAATTTTAAAATGTATTTCTATGCCAAAGAATACCCAAAAATCTAGGTCTAAACTGCTTTCTCTATGAAATTATACATTAGTTATGTTTCAGTTAATGGCTCCAGTCACAGATTCACCAGCTTTACGAACAGGATGCGTGTGTAAGGATGGTTAAACCTATGTTTCAAATCGACAGGGTTAAGCAGTGCCCAGACAGCTGGTAAAACATGATCTCTGGTGTTTCTTTGAGGGCATTTCAGGAAGAGATTTGAACCAGTAGACTGCCTAAAGAAGATCCACTCTCACCAAGGAGGTGGGCATCCTCCACTCCTTGAGGGCCAACAGAACACAGAGCTTGAGGATGAATTCTCTCTCCCTCTCTCTCTCCATCTCTGTCTCCTCCCCCTCCTCCTGCTTGCCTCCTTTCCCCTTCTTCCTCTCCTCCCTTGAGCCAGGAAATCCATTTTCTCCTGCCCCCGACATGACAACTCCTGGCCCGCTCGCCTCCACACTCCATGACTTCCACCAGGGCCTCTCTCCAGCTTGCAGATGGCACCCTGTGGACTTCTTGGCCTCCATGACCTTGTAAACCAATTCTTGTAATAAACCTCCTCTCGTATATGTTCTAGTTTTTCTGTTTCTCTGGAGAACACTGACAAATACAGAATGGTTCCCTGGTTGAGAATCAGTGTCTGTACGTCTGAAGGTGAAATGTGATCCCAATCCAGCTACTGCTCTCACAGCCCAGCGACAGATGACCACCCTGTGCTCTGGGAGTGGTGCCTTATCTATCTGAGATCTTCTACAGAACACCCTTCCACAGCCCCCTTGGCTGGCAGACTGCCAGGGCCAACATACAAAAGCATTCTGTTTGGCCAGCAGTGTTTTAAAAAAATATTTATCCATTGCCATCACTTAAAAAGCAGCCATTTTTTTCAGATAAAAAAAACATAGACCCTGAGAATCTAGGCTCCTCTTCATAACCTCTGCATATCTGGCAGCACGAGGCCCACACTTCCACAGGCAACAACTCTGCAGCTGAGTAGCAGCTGCTGCGCTAGATGAAGCGCACACGTGCCGGCTCTACGGCTCTCACTGTTTCTTACTGCATCATATGCATCCAGCCAGACTCACGTTACCTGCAGGTGCTAACCTACCTGTGATCAGAGAAAAGCCTGACGAAGCAGGTGAACCCGCCAGTCAGACTCAGGCTGAGGAGACAGCTCCCTCCCACACAAGTAGTTCTGGATGCTTCCCCAGGCTAACTACCCTCTTACACCGCGTGTGACTCCAGTCTGGAGATCTGCCTGAGACTCCCTGCCTGTCCTGGGCCCCGGACGCTGTCTGGATAACCCGACCTTAGTTCCTCCTGTCTGCCTCTGTTTGGCAGAGTGACCTGTGTTCCACTTCCCTGCACTGACTGCGCCCGGACTGATCGGCCGTGCTGGCTTCTGAAGAATGAGAAAGTTGGGCACCTCATCTCCTGACACACCTGGCCAATCTCAGCTTTTTCACCTTCAATTCATTTCCATATGGTGTCATGATTATTCAGACATTGCAGTGGGACTAAACTGCAGCAAGTTATCCTTCAGGTTGTGTTGAGTTAAATGATGCCAGGAAGATTACTGTAGGAACTAGAAGTCCAAGTACTTCAGTGATAGTAAGTTGGTTATGGTCCTACCTCTGGGCTGGGCTAGGGCTCCATATAGTACGTAGTGTAGAGACACTCCGATAACCATGTAGACGACTACTATAAAATGGATTTTTAGTGTATGTCTTTTCTCAAAGAACAGGTCACGGGGCTGAATCCTAGGCCATTGGAAGAGGCTGCTCTTGGTTTTCTTTGGGATGTGGTGAAAACTGACTTGGTATGCTCTTCTCTATTATTCTTGGTTCTGAGAATTATTAAACCTGAGTATATGGTGCTGGAAAGCATTTTTTTTTTCTTTTTCAGGAAAACCATACTCCATAGTGAGATCACATACAGGTATAAAACAACCTTCTCTGGCTGAGTAACTAGAGTGACTCTTACACTTTTGTCATTTCAGTAATCTGCTCTTTATTCTAGGACCACAAATTCTCTCCATAAACGTACCAGTTGAGAAGTTCAAGGGTGTGTATCTGGCCCAAGTGGGACAGACAAGGGAAAGCTGATCTATGTCTGTCTGTAGACTATCCAACGTGGGACCCATCTCCTGCATGTGGATTTCAGAAGCAGGAGATTTGTGCTACATCTCCCATGTCATTTAGAGTAGTTTGTGCTGGATTGCCACCACCCACAAAAAAAGAATCCTAATTAATACAGAAGTATTTTTTTACTGAGTTTTTATGTAAGTGATTTATCTAACCCACTCACTTACCTCATCCAGGAATAAAATTTAGACACTGAAGTCAGGACTCGTTTTCAGAATAAATTCACTCTATTCCACGTAAGAACCATTTATGTCAAAAGTATAACATTAAGTAAAATCATATCACCGAATGTTTAATGGATTTTTCATTCTCACATGAAAAAATTCTATTTATGGATAAAAGAAGTACACTTAGAACTATAAAGTTATTAAGTGGATGATGTTTTCACCACAGTATAGGGAAACTTCACTGTAACAAATCAGTATGTAGTCAACCTCCATGTTATGTCAATATTTAAAATTCTACGTCACGTTTCATTTCTTTGGGATGGTGAGATAAAACTACATTGATGCTGAACACTATCCTCACCCTTAGAATCTGAAGACTTTCTTTTGGGACAGAGACTGTCAGATAGCAGCCTGGTAATCAATCAGATTAGGAACATCCAAATGCTAATATGTAAATCGGTTCCCAATGCAAACTCAGTTTTAAGAGTAGTACAGCCAAATGTCCCAAGGTTATGATACAACAACTTTAGGAACTTAGATCTTAAAACCTTCAATGGGCATTCTGGATTACTTCTGCTAGGCAGGTATTTTTTTCCTGGTTATTTTGTGTTACACAAAAAAGTTTTTTGTTTCCTTTTTCCCTCCTTCCTTCCTTCCTTCCTTCCTTCCTTCCTTCCTTCCTTCCTTCTTTTTTGTCCTTGTGGCTTTACTCTTTTACATGGATTAAAAATCCAAAAAGACATCAGTGCTCCAACGTAGGCATTTCATCTATAGTAGAAATGTCATTTCATAGTACCTTGGCGGAGTGGGGGGGAGGCTTTCCCATTTTGCCAAATAGTTTCCACCTCTATCCTATCTGACTGGCAAGGAAAGTAAGGACATAATAATAAAAAGTTAGGATTCATAGAGTAGAAAATATAGAAATCTGATTTTAAAAAGAAAAAATTAGATTATAAGCCAAGAAGTGTTTTTTGCCTTTGAGCCTCAAGAACATGGGGGGGCGCCTGGGTGACTCAGTCGGTTAAGCATCTGACTTCAGCTCAGGTCATGATCTCACAGTTCGTGGGTTTGAGTCCCGCGTCAGGCTCTGTGCTGACAGCTAGCATAGAGCCTGGAGCCTGCTTCAGATTCTGTATCTCTCTCTCTCTCTCTCTCTCTTTCTCTGACCCTCCCCTGCTCCCGCTGTCTGTCTCTCAAAAATAAATTAAAAAAATTAAAAAAAAAAAAAAAAGAACACGAGCAGGGGCAACATTAGGTTCAAGTAAACAGGACAACCAATCCAACTGATAAGGCCCAACAAATCAAAACAGATACTGTAACTGTAAATAATGGTTGACGTGATTATAGAAATAACGTTCTCTCATATACTACTGAATTTGGCTTTAAATGAGCTAAAAGAGAGTTTTAACTGGAATACACGAAGGTCAATGAGTCTGTGATCTAAGTTTCCAAGGAGACTGCTTGCTACTCTAATAGAGCATAGTAATTGCTAAAACCAAATTAATTATGCTTGGTAATCACAGATTTAATATGCATATTTTCCACAACAGAAGTGTGGAGAAACTGATACAAATTGACTTCCATTCTTACTTGGACTTCGTAACTCTTGGATACAGAGTGGAAAACTGGTCTCCCAAAGGAGAAATTAAAAATGAATGTTTAATGAAGCACAAAAACCCCATGTTTTACTTAAAGGAAAAGAAAATAATTTCCCCACCTTGAGTCAAAGGTATTTTTTTTTAATGTTTTATTTATTTTTGAGAGAAAGAGAGAGACAGAGTATGAGCAGGGCGGTGGGGGCAGATAGAGAGGGAGTCGCAGAATTGGAAGAAGATTCCAGGCTCTGGAGCTGTCAGCACAGAGCCCGATGTGGGACTCAAACTCATGAACCACAAGATGGTGACTTGAGCTGAAGCAGGATGCTCAACCGACTGAGCCAACCAAGAGCCTCAAGTGGAATGTATTTTAAAAAGTGTTCCCTGTGCTGACAGCTCAGAGCCTGGAACCTGCTTCTGATTCTGCAACTCCCCCCTTTCTGCCCCTCCCCCAACTTCCACCCCACTCATACTCTGTCTCTGTCTCTCTCAAAAATAAAAAAAATTTTTAAAGAGTTCCATAACCTTTTCTATGGTCTATAGTTTATATTCCACCAGACCATACTTCCAACCATTATCAAAATTAGTATCTAATATTATTTATGGCTACTACAATATACCAGGAAACTTGCACAAGGTTTCTTTCTTTCTAGATGATTGTAAATGTCATTAACTCTCTGAACAACATCACATTAGGAAGGCAGACATTTCTCTTCCATTAGCCTGAAGCTATATAACTACACACTGAAATATGGGGCTAAGGGAAGCTAGCTGTATCTTAAATTCCAACCCAAATCTCCTTATTTATGATGAACCCAGGTCTTGTGTTAAGACTCTTCTGTTCAAACCTGCTCCCAGGTCCATTTGGTTTCATTCATGTTAACCATAGCCCTAGTCACTTGGATTCTACCTCTTCTGTGCAAAGCCTCTGTGACCCTGGCCCAGAGTGGCTGCTCCCCCAGCCACTCCTTGCCTGCAACACACTGTAAAGAATGCCATATAGGGGCGCCTGGGTGGCTCAGTCAATTTAACGTCCAACTTCAGCTCAGGTCATGATCTCATGGTTTGTGAGTTCTAGTCCCACATCAGGCTCTATGTTGAGAGCTTGGAGCCTGAAGCCTGCTTCAGATTCTGTCTCCCTCTCTCTCTTCCCCTCCCCCAGTCATGCTCTGTCCCTCTCTGTCTCTCAAAAATAAATAAAAACATTAAAAACTAAAAGAATGCCATATACACTGGCCTAAATCAGGTCTGGACAGCCCAACTATGAAGGTGCCTTAGATGAACTGTTGACATAAATAAGAAAAGGAGATGCTCTATAGCATAGCACATTTAATATGCAGTCTTACCTAAAGAATGCCTACTGGACAATTTCCATGACAGTCTTTCCTCCCAATAAGATTACTAGCAGTGATTCTCCCCCACATTTAGTTTTCTTATATGAATTTTATTTTATAAGGAAAATTCATTTTTGAAATTACTTTTAGGGCTATTATTTTAGCTTTTTGATAACAAACTCAGTGAATCTTTATACACTAAAAATTTTTAATAAATTCATCAAAATGCTGACAAGCCAGTCACATAAATATTCAGGGTCAAATAATTACTTTAAGAGCTCATTTACATTCTCATACAGATATCATATATTTTTACCTTGAGAAGGTAGGTGGGGATATTGCTGAAATCCACTGGCAACTTCAAAAGGAAACGAGCTGAAAATTCACCAGTCTGTAGGACAAAAGGTGTAACAGTAAGATTAAAATAAAAAATTGGTTGTAAAGTGACAATTATCACCAAGGCCACAAGTTCAAGCTGTTCAAACTGGAGGCATTTTCAATTTGGGTTTCCTAACATCAAGTAAGAAAAGTGGGGAAAGATCCAAAAGAATTATTAAATTACGAGCTAGTAAAAGCACAGTTAGAATTTTTTAAATCTGCATTTTTAATGTGCACTAAAATTATAATGTAGCATTACCTTTTCAGTTTAAGTGTAAAAAGAATACACGAATGTATGATTTTTTTTAATCCAAGCAATAAAGACAAACCTGTCCCTTTGATTCATTTTTTTTTTCCTAAAGCATTCAGACCAATTCACTAAGATTTATGACTCACAGATGACTGGCGTGTTATCAGCATTCCTTACAGTGTGTCTGAAAGTACAGTCAAAGGTCAAACTTCTACCCTTAGAATATTAAGCAGTCTATCAACAGGCACCCCAAATAAGATTCTAATCTCCTGAACAATCTATTAACATCCATCATCAACTAACATTTTTGGTAATTCTCTCAAAGAACTAGTCTCCATAGGAAAGATGGACCAAGATTTATAGAACTCAAACACTCAACCAAGCCTAAAAATAGCTACATTTTTTTTAAAGAAAAAAACTCATGTAAAAGAAAAAAGTTTTCCTCTCACTTCATAATGATGGGAAATCAAAGTTGTTTTGTTTTGTTTTGTTTATGATGGGAAAGGCTAAGGCATCACAAAAAAAAAAACCCACAACTGTCATAATATGGACAAGGGGTCTTCCAGTTGGGCTATCAGACACCTCGGGGTCCAAGGAACCTGTCTGCAAAGGCCACACAGAAGGGTGTTGAGCTGGTGGCGTTCTGGGTCTTTCGCTCTCACTGCACCCCTGCAGGTCAGCTTGGGATTCTGACATATTGGGTGTTACTATGACAACTTGTTTGAACAAAGAACTCCAGGGATGATCTAGAACTACTCTAAAAAGTGGACCTCTATCCTTTTTATATTTTGTGAAAACTAAAGAGCTCCCAATATCTCCACTGCCCTCCCCCCTTAAAAAACAAAAAACAAAAGACAAAAAAAACCCAAGCACCTCGAGTTCCTAAAACACATCTTTACACATAGCAAGCATTTACAGAGATTTTTTATGGAGCAGTGAATGAAGGCACGTAAGCACATGTGCACACCTCTTACAGAAGATTCCACATCAGTCACCTTTCTGTTACTACCCGAGCAACTGGCTGCAATTTTTAAACTCTGACCTAAAACCTTGAAAATGCAAATAAAATGCAAATAAACAAAATAAAATAAAAAATAAATAAATAACTAAAAAATAAATTAAAAAAATAAACCTTGAGCTCAAAAGATAAAAGTGATAACTCCCCTCTACATGGTACAGTTTGTTGTTTTCCTGCTTATAACATCTTTTAACTTACCTTGACCTCCGGCTGAGGACAGAGCACTTCCTCATTACCACAAGCTTAACCTCATGACAGAAAAAGCAGAAATGAGAGAAATGGACAGACGCAAAGCTGAGGCGAGCCAGACAGACGCACAGCAGCCACTGTGCCACCAGAAGTGTCAGCGGTGACATTGGAGCTGAGCAGCTATACTAGGTCTGCAACGCCAATACGTGCAGGCTACTGGAAAGAACAGTTAAGAGTCACCTAAGGATCTACGAACAGCTTGCATCACAGTAGGTGGAAGGAAAAGGTTTGTGAAAGAGCCTAATATAATTCTTACATTTTATTAGTGCTCAAGATGACTAGGCAGGTATGGTTTCGGTGTTTTGTTAAGCAACTGGAGGACTCTACAACTAATACCACCTGTTCAGTGTGAGTCTTTGGACCTAAGTACAGGGGCTCATACACTGAAAGAGGGGAGAATGACCTCCCCAACTCCAAGCCCAGTGGTCATTTCTCAGTCCTCATTTTATTGCTTGTTCTCTCTGCGGCATTTTGACATAACTGATTATTACTCCTTACATTCTTCCCTTTGTTTCCAGGATCCCACTCTCTTGGTTCTTCTTTACTTCACTGGCCTTCTTTATGGTCTCCCAGCTTCTGAACTCTGAACTCCACAGCTCAGACTCAAGATCTCTGTCCTTCCTGGACACTTCCTAGATGATGTCATCCAGGCTCAAGATTTTCAATACCATTTATATGCTAATGATTCCTAAAAGTTCTATCTCTCCCTAGACTTTTTCCTAGCCTGTTTTATTTATCCAACTATCATCAATAAAACCAAACCCTTGACTTCCTTCCTTTGATATTTATTCTTCATTTTAGTAAATGCTAATTCCATTCTTTCAATCCCTCAGGCCAAAAACCCTCAAGACCTTGACTCCTCTCTTTCTCGCTTGTCCTACGTTCAAGGTGGCAGCAAATCCTGCTGATTCTACCTTCAGAATAGATCCTCAGCCCCACCCCCTTCTCACTACACACAGTCATGTGACCTAGGCCACAGCCACCTCCAGCCTAGCTGGCTGCAATCACCCCGACTGCTTCAGCCCTTGTTTGCCAGCAGTCTGCTCCCATCTCCATCCACACAGCAACCCTTTTAACACATTACTCAGATCATGATCCCCCTTGGCTCAAAACTCTCAAACGGTGGAGTATAGCTTCTTTATAGAATGCCCTGACAAGGTAACAACTGAGCAGAGCCATTAAAAAGGGAAGGAAGAAAAATCATGTGGGATGTGGAGGAAAAACATCCCAGGCAAAGAGAACAGGAAATATAAAAAGGGGTGAGGCAGGAGTAGGCCTAGAAGTTCAAGAAAGAACAAGAAGGGCAGTGCTACTGGGGCAAACAAGTACTAATACTGATCAAAGGTCATGCAGACACTCTCTTCTCCTAACCCCAGTAGGATATGCGACATCGCTCATAAAATTAGTGAACACTAAAGTGGCTACCACATCTATGTGGAACATTGGTTAGGTCATTTCTGGGGATGTAGAGAGAGGTTTTTAGAAGTACCAAGGGATTAGAAGAAGTTGGGGAAGGGAGTTGGTTGGACAGACAATGACAAATCAAACACAATTCATCTTCATTTTCAGTTTAAAGAAGCAAATCAAATACAATCAATGAACAGCCATTTCTACCTACTAGTATACAATGGTGATCTGTAAGTTAAAATGGTGATCTCAAACCATTCACATTGTTAGACCCAATGGTTCGTCTACATTTTTTTTTTAAATAATAAAAGGGAAAAAATGCAGGATTAAAAAAAAACAAGTCATGTACATATAAGGTAATGGGAAATATAATTACGTATTTAGCACTTGGACTCATGTGAACTGCTAGTTATTTTAGTCCATCCACTGTATTTTAGCTCTTTTGCCCTATTTTAGTTTGTACAATATATTTTTATTCTACCAGCTATTTTAGACCAACATTCCTTTAAAAGCGCTCAGACAATCCCTACTTTATCCCCTCCCAAAATGTTGATGCTAGAACTAATATAAATTTATGTTTATTGGCAAGAGACTGATTTACACAACTAAATTCATAATAAAAGGTATGTGGACCCAAGGACTGATATGAGTTCGTATTTATCAGCAATGGGCTGATTTACACAATGAAATTCATAACACGATAAACTCGAGACTATGAAAGGAAATTTGGTTCTCTGGAAACCACAGAAAGTGCTTTTTGATCTCCAACTTTCAAGCTGACTATACATTCTTTATTTTGCCATTGAGAGAATAAAGAAAGCTTAGCATTTATTTCTAACAGGGTTAGAAGCGCTGGAAACTACAACTCAAGAATTCAGCTTTTAGTTCTGCCACTGATTTTCCTTGTGACCTGGAAGTCCTCTCTTTCTGTGTAACTAAGTAAATACTGATTTAAAACATACCTTAATATAAAATTTGAACCATAAATTATGTAGGGAATAAACCATAAGTGAAAAATCCTTTCTGAGTTCTACCTCAGATGACTTTTTCTGTGTTTTTACATTCGAAGTTCCAACAGTTATTCAAGCAATTTACGGTCACGCTGTTGTAACGTCAAAGATTGCTTCCATAGCAATCTTTCCTGTAAGCTGAAAATGAGACATTTAGATGCAGCCAAGTGAACAGAATAATTTTATTTTTTTGTCAGTCCTTGGTCAAATCTTCTCTTGGATAGATGTAGGAAATTATCTGACCTCTGACTGTGAAAATGTCAGCCATTCTGCCAACTGCCTTCATGGCAATTTCCCCAGCTTAGCAATAAATATGTGCATCCTTCCTTTTTTTCAAGTTATAGTACACTGGCAAGTAACTTAAACTAATAAGGCTCTGAGTTTTGGCAATTTATTAGATCTAACTTTTCTTCTGGTAATAGCGGCTATGTCACATGACAGGTAGTGACAGGTTGACATCTTGTACAGAATGCGCTCCAAACCCAGGCTGCTGTGTAAAGGGAAATTTCACTTTCTTTGTTAGAGGCCGTTCCCTTGTCAACAAGCTGTGATCCAAAATTGACTGTTTCTATGACCTAGATAGCTAACAGCTAAGAAGAACTCAAGAATGACTATGACTTTGGGGCACCTGGGTGGCTTAGTCGGCTGGGCACCCAACTCCTGATTTCAGTTCAGGTCATGATCTCATAGGTCATGAGGTTGAGCCCCACATTGGGCACTGTGCTGACGACGGCACGGGACCTTCTTGAAATTCTCTCTCTGCCCCTACCCGATTTGTGTTCTCTGTTTCAAAATAAATAAATAAACATTTACCAAAAAAAAGAAGAATGACTACAACTTGAACAGGGTGACAGTAGTGGTGATTCTTCAAAAGGACTCTGACAACCAATAACCCAAGTCTGGAGACAGTCCTTAGCAAATGCATAATTACTCATTACATGTGAAAAGGAAAGCCAAAGTCAGTCTAACGAGGATTTCATAACATCTCCTCCTTTACCAAATGTTTTCTAAGCTATATTATTTAATTATCCCCAAACCCTGTTCTATAGATATAATTCACTTGTTCCTATTTTAGAAATGAGGAAACTTAGGCCTAACACAGTCAAGAAACCTGCCTATAGCCATTGAGAGAGTAGTAAAGAGTCAGAGCTCAACCTCAAGACTCAAGATTCATTCATCCATTCAGCATTATGAATTAAGAACCCAAAATGTCTCAGGCCCTATATTAGGTATTGCAAATATAGTGAGGAAAGTAGACATGGCCCCTGCCCTCTTACAGCTTATCATCTAGTGAGTGGGTCAGACATTCATCAAAATAATGCTCCTATAAATTACAACCTGTGAAAACTCTATCTAGATTTTGGGGCTCATTACTCTGAGGGAACTCTTAGAAAGCCAAGGCATATGACCCCATAGAAAAAGAAACAACTAATACCAGCTAGGAAAGCTTCAAAGAAGCAAAGCAGTGAGACAGGCTAACTACACCAGAGACTGAATGCACAGTAATTACAGCAGGGTAATACTGGTGCTAATCAAACAGAAAATGAGTCCAGAAATAAACCAAACACCTTTAGTGTCCTGGTCGGTGACATGGGACACCTGCCTCGCCATCTAGGAATAATGTTAGATCCACATCTCATATCATACATGAGGATAAAGTCTAAAGTCCAAGGAGACTAAGAATTTCAGTGTAGAAGCTCAGACCATAAGGAGGAAAACACTAATGAGTGCCTTTATAAACCTGCAACAGGGAATGCCTTTCAAATCCGACTCCAAAGTCAGAAGCCATAAGAGAAAAGACAGGTAAGTTTGACAGCCAGAATATAAAGATTTGTGGATAACAAAAACCACCATCAGTAAAGTCAAAAGACAACTGAAAGAGAAAAATGTCTTTGTGACTCTACCACAAAAAGCTAATGACCTTAATGAAGAAAAAAGATGAAAACCCCAAGAAAAACAGGCAAAGAATATACAGAAAAGACATACAAATAGTCTTAAACATGAAAAAATGCTTAACTTTATTCATAACAAAAGGAATACAGATGATCACTTTTTACCAAACAGAGTGACAAAAATCCATCGCACTTCAAAGACATTGCTGTACTGTGTTCTCACCTCCGCTGTTTTTGATGAAAAGTCAGTGTTGACTCAAGTAACTACTCACCTACGAATAAAGTGTCGTTTTTCTGCGATCACTTAAGATTTCCCCTTTATGTGTGGTTTTCAGTATTCTGATTTGCATTTGTCTTAGTTAGGGTTTGGTGAGATTCTTGAATCTGTAAATTTATGCCTTTTGCCATATTTGGAAGTATGTAGGCCTTATTTCATCAAATATGTCCCTGCTCCCTCTTTTTCTCCACTCCTCTCTTTCCAGGACTCCACATTCACATATACTAGATGCTTTGATTCTGTCCTGTTAGCTCTGCCTTCCCCTCTTCCAAGTATCAACCAATTCAGTATCTGACTGCTTTCGATCACCATCCAACACCTTCAGGCACATGGCTTTACAGTCTGTCCAGAGCTTACAGTTGTTGTTTGTGGAAGGGGTGGTCCAACGGGAGCTACCAGGCCATTATGCAATGTGGAGCGTGACAGAAATCTTCAAATATGTTAATACACTGCTGGCAATACTGTGGAGAAACAACCACTGTCGTGTATTGCTGCTGGCTTAATAAATTAGTATAAACTTCATGGAGAGCATTTTACAGATAAAATTATAAACACACATAAACTTTGATCCAGCAATTCCTCTTCTAGTTATTTATCTCACAGACATACTTGAACACACGCAAAATGGCAGGTATAAGGATGAAGGAGCTCTCTACGTGCGTATTTGGAAAAGAAAATCCCTGGGCTGTATTAAGTCAAAAGCAAAGCTGCCATGAGTGGCGTATACTACATGTTACCATCCGCATTAAAAGGGGGGAATGTGTGTGTATATATATTTGTATTTGTTTCTATGTGCATAAAGGACCTCTGAAAAGGTACACTAGGAACAAGCTATACCAGTGCTTACTGGGGTGGAGAAGAAAGAGAGACAGTCCTGATTTAGGTGGACACTGGACAATGATGAGAGAGAGAGACTTTTCCCTACATCTCTTTTAACAGATTTTGGTTTTTCAACAATCTGAATATATTACTCACTCAAAAACTTTTAAAAAAGAATTGGCCATCCACAGTGTACATAATGAGATGCTCTTAATTCATGTCTTCACTCATTCATCCATCCATTCATTGATTCAACAAACATTTACTGAACACCTACGGTGCCAAGTGCCAGGTTAGGTGATGGAGATCTTAAGACAAAATACAGTCCCTCTCCTCATGGAGCTTAAAGTCTGTTTTGACTATTACGATGTGATGCTCCAACAGAGATATTCACTGGATGCTTTGGAAGTAATGGACACAGGAGTCTGCATTTTAGGTAACAGAATTCTATCTCAAACTCACCCGAGCAAATGAAAGGTCATTTATTAAAAGGATCCGAGGTATCTCATGGAAGCTTAGACTAAAAACGCAGCCCACTCTCAGTTTGAAAGACCTGAATACCTAGTGCAGTTTGTCCTTGTCTTAACTCTGCTCTCTTTGTGCTTCATCTTTCTGTCCAGCTACCACTTTCTCATTCCTCTGACTAGATAATATGAGAAAAAATTTGCATGTGACACACCAGTTACTCACAAGGACCCTAAGCTCATTCTCTCTGTGCCACCTCCACATTCCCAGGCAAGAATTCTGTTTGGCTAATGCACCTTCTGAACTAACCAACACTACTCCCAGAGTTCCTCACAGTTAAAAAGCTAGGAGTACTGAAAATAACTGAAAAACTAGGAAACATTTTAGGACTGGGGGGTTGAGTTATGTGCACTCTCCCCCAAAGCCGTAAAACGATCTGAGGGGTTGTCTCACAGAACTCTTCAAATACAGGATTCTTCACCTTTTCCCTTTTACTACATAGAAAAAAAGCATTAAAACCTTGGGGAAGGGTCGCCTGGGTGGCTCAGTCAATTGAGCGTCAGACACTTGATTTCAGATAAGATCTTGATCTCAGCATCGTGAGTTCAAGCCCTGTGCTGGGCTCCACGCTGGGCGTGAAGCCTGCTTTAAAAAAAAAAAAAAGAAAAGAAACTCAAAACCTCGGGGTAACTGGTTCTTTGAAGACCCTTGCAGACCCCTCTATGCTGAGAAATCAAATGGCCACCTAGGAAACGGAGCAAGGCACCCAAGATTTCAGAGCAAACAAGTGGCCTCCCAAACAGAGGCCCGTCCTTCCTCACATGCTGCTGCAAAGTACTGGCAAAGGAAGTGGAGAGCATTTCTTTTGTGCTTCGTCTGCTTCCATAAAACCAGGTCTTTTCCACCTAATGCATCCTGCTGCTAACAGAAATGTGAACTGCCTACTGATATAGTTCTATTATTTCAAAAAATAAAATAAAATTTCTTTTAAATGTCAGGAAAACTGAACAAGCTATCACACTCACCTTTAATGTCTATAGGTATAAAGTAATGTAGGGGCACACACGTACCACTTCTTAGGAATCAAGTCAAAATCTGTGATCTAAACTACTGCGGGCAAGACCCCAAGTTCTCCTACTGACATCGAGGTCAGAATCCAATATAACAAATCCGTTACAAAAACAACAAAAATGTGAGCCCCCGCCATGGGTTCCTTTATTTTCAATAATGTTCGACTCGTAATCGTTCCATGTGGCTAAAAACAAAAACAAACAAATCTGTCGGTTCCTAGAAGCATGTGTGACACAGCTGATACTCACACCGCACTTTTCACAGGAGCACAAGTGGATCCCTGTCTCCAAGTCACGGCCAGGAGGGCACAACTCCCAAGCAGTGTAAGTCAAAGGACAACTATGAGAGAAGCCCCTGGGACCCCCTGGCTGACAAGCATCCCCAGAACACCGACTTCATCCTCATGGCCAAGGTAAAAAGGCCACGCACTTTCCGACCCTCCAGATATTTTATTCCCTCTGTCAGCACTCCGGCCCTCCCCCTGCCCACCATTCTAGACTCGTGCTATCCTAGAGAAAGGGATACAACACACAAATGTAACCAAACACACGTGCGTAAGATTTTCAGTATTTTCTAATAGCCACGTTTAAAAAGGCAAGAGAAACTAGTGAAATCAATTTTAATACCATATCCCAATATACCTAAAATACTCCCATTTCCACCTGTAATCAATCTAAAAATCGTTAATGAGATCATTTTTTGGTATAGAATTCTTCTAATTCTGGTTGGTATTTCACGTGTGCTTACCTCCCAGGTCACAGTAACGCTGCAGGTGCTCAGCGGCCACATACCCTGGCTGGCTGGCAGCTCTTGTACTGGGCTGAACTGTTCTAGACACTTTTCCGTTACTACTAACCCCCACATCAAGTTAGATTCTCTCTGTCACAAACACCTGAAGATGTACTTGAGCTACCAAATTCCGTGACCCTGGAACACTCCTAACAGGAAGGCTGATACACATCATCTGGGTAGTGGAGAATGATCACGGGACCCCACTGCCTCTTCCAGATAATGTTTTTTTCTCCACCAAATGCTGCCTAAACCTACTGTCTCTACTTCGTTTTCTCTGCCTGCATTCCAGACACCCCGCGATGTGCTCTCTTCAGCTCACAACGCCATCGGATCTGCTCTGGAAAGATAAGCACCTCTGTCTCTCTTAACAAGTACTTTTCCCTTTCACCTTGCTTTCCATTCCTTATCTGCATCTTATTGGCATCAACTTCTGCGAGTCCACATACGGTACTTTACGATGAACAGCATTTTCGGAGATAATATAGGCACAATCACTAACCTAGAATTTATTGAGCCCCTACTATCATAATTCACTTCAACTATTTACAAAAGAAGTATAATACCAATACTCTATGTTACATAACCCCATGTTTGCTCAGTTCTGTTTGCTTCCCTGGGTGACAGAGAAGTTACCACCAGGAAAAGTGACACAGAGAAAAGTCTATACTCACTCATACACAAAACCAATGACAGAATTAGAATCTGAAGTTCCCACCTCCCAGGCCACTCTCTCTCTCACACACATTTCCAAACTGCCTCTGCCCAGAAGGACCTTAAACTCCAACACATACTGCTATAAAAGTAACCAGACAAGGAGGCCGTTAGACTGAGGCGGTTCTAACGCTGTGGTAGGTGACTTGGGCAAACTGAAATCTAAGCCAGTCATTTCCAATAAATGCCTCAAAATTAAGAAAAACAATCAGTCACAAACAGCCAACAAGGCTGTCCCAAATAATGCAGCCACTTGGGCTACGCAAAGTTCCCTGCTCCTGTGCCTTCTCTACAAAAAAGCCCTACTCCTGGCTTTTGTCGAAAGAATGCTCCTAACCACCTTCGAACTGATGTTGACTCAAAAAAACTCCTAAAATTTTAACATGCCTGTTTATTTTTTAACACTGCTCATACACTTTCCCTTCAAATGTAACACCACAGCAGGACGAGATGACAGAAGCCAAGGTTGTTAACTCAAATAAGGAGCACCTTATAGAATAGCTCCTTTCTTTTCTGCACGGTATTGTTAAATGCTGCCAGAGTTTAATTTATAAGCCATAGAGTCCGAAAATCTTACTGCCATTTGAGGTCAGCTATAGTAACAAAAAATAATAATAATAGCCGCTTCACATTCTCCATTATATAAGTATACGCCATTATTAAGAAAATACCCACAAAAGGAAAAAAAAATCTATTGCCAAAACACTCTTTTATCTCACAGATCACCCACGGGTATTCTTTAATATGCAAACTATGTGAAAATACGTGGTTGCAGAACATCTCAAAACATTCATTTCCCAGCAGGAAAGAAAAATGTCTTTGATAAAAATATGAGGTATGATAAGTAACTGAGTTCTGGGAATTAAAAACCAAAGAAAAATTCACAAACTTCTTTACTGTGATTTGTTAAAGTTAACAAACACTGGTTCTTTAGACAGACCCGTGCAGGAAATACTGGCAAGGCAGTCAATGTATGTAATATGAAATGAGCCCTTAGGCTTTACCCATTGAGCAGGTGTATAAAGTACCTTTATTTTGATATATTGTATCAAAACAGTATGTGACTTTATACCTGTGGCTTCTGATGTGGCATTCATCAAAATAAAAATTCTAACCTTAACACTAGTTCTGCTAAAAGGAGGCAACAGGAGGGCAATCTTTGTGGTGAGGAATAGTTTTGCATCTTGACTGCAGTGGTAGCTACAGGAAATGATGCATGTGGTAAAATGGCACACACATACATTGTACCAGTGTCAATTTCTTAGTTTCCATACTCTATCATCATTATGTAAAATGTTACCACTGGAGGAAACTGGGTGAAGGGTAAAGAAGACCCCTACTATTTTATACCCTCTTGCGAATTTATAGTCAGATCAAAACAAACAAACAAACAAACAAACCTCAGGGGAAAACTCCGACCATGCAGACACATAAGAATTGCTTATTCTGGGGGAGGTTGGGTGGCTCAGTCAGGTAAGAGTCTGACTCGTGATAGCGGCTCAGGTCATGATTTCACAGTTTATGAGTTTGAACCCCACACTGAGCTCCATCCAGACAATGCAGAGCCTGCTTGGGACTCTCTCTCTTCCTCTCTCTGCCCCTCACCCCCTCCTCTCTCTCTCTCTCAAATAAGTAAATAAATTTCTTTAAAAAAAGGAATTTATCCTGAACATATAAGCTAACATTCCAATGTATCGTGTTTTCTCCAGATTTAAAAAAAAAGTGTTTAATAAAAATTATAAAGCCACCATAGACACAGAATGCAATATTCAAAACTAATGTCTACTCATTCATTAAAGGAGATGGGCAAGGCAATAAGAGAAGTGACTTCATAAAAAGATAAAGGCAAAAAGCAGAGGGTTTTTGTTGGTTTTCTAAAAAATGTTTACCTTTAAGTGTGCACTTGCCAAAACCTTCTAAATGGAAGTCAGAGAGGAAAAAAGAAGACTGTCTTTGAGGTGGTATGGAAGGAACACTGTATTTCAAATTATCAGACTTTTCAGAATATTGATGGGAGATTAGAACCCTCTCCCTCTTCTACATGGCTATTAAAATTTTCCTTTTGCCAGATGACAATATAATGGAGGAGGTACCTCAGGTTTTTAAGAGCCCCACACTTTAAGAACAGAAATGGAAAGTTAAGAATATAAATATATGTGGCAGAAAGAAAAATTCAATGATGAGAAAGGTGAAGACAGTCACCATCCTCTCAAAAAAATACAGGATTTTATAATCCAAACGTATTAAATAATTACATACACTCTTGGATTCATTACAGAGAGTATTTATCAGATGGACAGTCAGATCAGGAGAACCAAAATAAATGGATTTATATTGAGGCCAGGATGAATATGTTGATCTTATGGTGATTCAGTTAGAGAGTATATTAAAGTTTTAATTAATAAACATCAACATATTTCATACAAAAGTCTTCATGCTTCAATATTCTGATAAGAGATGACAGATGTGATCTGCTGATCAGTACACCAGTCATATGTGTGCTTACAATTCTTGTTCCCTGTGTATGTCGTGCCCCTACGTTATCCTCCATCCATTCACTGACCTCCTCTGCCTATCCTGCTGTCTGTGTCCACCGTCCCTTACGTGCTTGGCCAGGTCCAGTTCACCAGTGACAGCTTCCCGTAGTCACTCCATTCCTCAGCGATCGGGCCTTCTAAATTCTTACACGGGCTGTACTTCCACTTGAAACAATCTATCTGGCATGGCTATTTCATTTTTTACAAGTATGTACTGAATCTTCTCCATTGGATTTTAACGCCTTCAAGAACAAAAGCTATGACTGGTATACTGCCATTTTTAGCCCCAAACTAGCAAAGTAGACTTTCCATAAATGTACATCAGTCCTGCACTGGCTTAGCCCTATTAAAATTGCATTTTGTGGGTCTGGTACAGCATTCCAGTGCATAAAAATATAAAAATAATTTTAAATAGATTCGGTAGTTTTTCATACTAACTACCTTTTCAAACTCGGTGTTATCAGAAAACTTGAAAAGAGTGCCTTTCAATGTCCTAATAAAACAGTGAGCAAAATAGGCCCAAAAGAAAAGTCCTGTGACATTCCACAAGACACCTGATGGCTGAGAAGAGATATATCCAATCTTCTAGGTGTAGCTCTTCCACATATTCAAAAGCCTACGGAAGGAACATACCGTCAGTAGAATATTAAGGGAGAAGGAATGCTTTGCTGAAAAATGAGATATGCTAAGTCGATGACATCCACTTTCCTTAAAAGGGTAAAATAAATTGCCATGACTATTTCTTGGTTACCCAACTTTTGTTCCGAGTATTGCATTCTTATTTAAATGTTTGCAAATGATTCACCTAAAGACCTGAGTGTCATTTCTTTTAAAAATCTCCATAAAGGTTTTACTTCCTACAGTCTTCTAGGATCTTTCTGCTTCGTCATAGTTTCTCAAAGATATCTGAGACCACATCTGCCAGTTTTTAAGTATCCTGAAACAGACTCCTGTAGACCCTCAGATGGACCCCCGCCTTGCCGACACCCTGACTTTAGCCCATGGAGACCCATTTTAGACTTCTGACCTCCAGAACTAGAACACAATACATTTGTGTAGTTTCAAGCCACCAAGTTTGTAGTGATTTTTTACAGCAGCAACAGGAAATGCACACAGTCCCTGATTCAAAAAATCTTGGCTCAAAATCCAGTTCCTTTCTTTCTGCCAGCGTCCTGTGTTTATTGTCCAGATTCTTCATCTAGGTTTGGATTCCATTAGCAAACTGTCTTTCATGCATTCCTGAAAAAGTATGCCAAGCTTCAGTGTGTTTCATCCCTCAAGACCCGTTATATTCTGTTCCTTGACCAGTAACTAACTCATACGCCTATATATTTACTTTTATAATCTCAGCTCCCATGTCTACTAGGCCCTCCCTAGGCCTTCTCTGCTGTAAGCTTGACCTCTAACTGTCCACCTTGCCTTGTTACGGGATTCTCAGTTTCTTCACTTCCCCTAAGTCCATACCCATTGCCCTAATGCTTACAAAGTACTCAATACTAAATCAAAATAAACCAGGGTGAGTATAGCAGTAGTAGATTTTTAAAGTGAAGAATGGAGAATCAGTAACATTAAATACAAAAATTTTTAAACACTATAAATTCAAACTGTCTAGCTGCTTTAAATTAATTTACTTCAATATCTACATGGAGTAGAAGTCAAGTGTTAGCTGGGCCAGTGAACATACCAGTTGACCCTTGAACACAAGTTTGAACTGCATGGGTCCACTTACATGGAGATATTTTTCAATAAATGTATTGACTCTTCCTTATGGTTTTCTTAATATCCTCTTTTTTCCAGCTTATTTCATCATAAGAATACAGTACATAATACATAAACATACAAAATATGTGTCAATCCACTGTTTATGTTCGCAATGAGGCTTCCGGCCAACAGTAGGCTGTTAGTAGTTAAATTCTGGGGAAGTCCAAAGTTATACATGCATTTTTGACTGCATTAGGGGAGGGGAAGAGAGATGGTGACTCTAACCCCATGTTGTTTAAGGGTCAGCTATAATTTTAACACTTTTTAGATCAGAATAGGTGCCATAAAACTGGATATATTTAAATTCACCCTTAATATTCAAAGGGTGAATTGGGTGGGAAGGGAAATCCTAAAAACTAAGGACCAGTTACTCTGAAGTGATTCTCATTTTCAAATGAGTCTATCAGCACTAAAGACAACTCAGGTTCACCAAGTCGTGCCAAATTAACCTAACATCTGTCTTTGAGAAAAGAACCATGATGATTATTTAATAAGAAGAAACGCGTCCGGACTAGAGGATAAACTAAGTTGGACAAAGTTTTCCTGACTATCCACGTGATCAGATTCCAATTTCAAAATCATCAATAGTTTAATACCTTAAACTCTGCAATGTTGGTGGAAACTGAAAATGGTGCAGCCTTAATGAAAAAACAGTACAGTAGTTTTTCAAGACTTAAAGATAACATTAGCAAGATGATCCAGCAATGTCATATCCTTGGGAAAATAATTAAAAGAATTCAGAACAGGATCCTGAGAAGATATGAGCACCCCCTTACACAGTGCAGCTTTATTCACGATAGCCAAGGGGTGAGAACAACAAAAATGGCCATGAATCAGACATCGTTTACATGGATAAACAAAGTGTGTGTATACTTACAACAGAACACTATGCAATCGTAAAGAGGAATGCAATTTATCACAAACTACAACCTGGGTGAACCTCAAAGTCATCATGCTAAATGAAATAAGCCAGTCACAAAAGGACAAATGCTGCATGATTCCACTTATCTTAAGAATCTAAAAGACTCAAAATGAAAGAAACAGAAAGTAGAAAGGTAGTGGCCAAGGGTTAGAAGAAAAGGAAACTGGTACTTAATGAGTATAGAGTTTCAATTTTGCAAGATGAAAATGTTCTAGAAATCCATTGCACAAGGCAAATATACTCCACATTATTGAACTGTATACTTAGAAATGGTGAAGATGGTAGATTTAATTTTATGTGTCTTTACAACAATAATATAAACAAAATAGGGGTTTTTTTTAAACTTTGGACTGAACAAACAAGATGGTTTGTAACAAGAATAAATTTGAGACCTACTGATTCAAAGCCAATAATCATGTGTAAGACCTTGGGAACCACGTCCTTTAAGAAAAGGCTGAAGAATAAAAGGGGAGGAGCCATATTTAACTTAAGAAAAGGAAGGCTAAGTGAAACCTAAAAGAATGAACATAGAGAAGGGAACCTGAAAGTTATTCTACGCTTAACTAAACTCAACTTTATTAACTCATTCATTCAATGATGTTTATACAATGTAAGCAATGTGGTCAACACTGTTCCAGGAGTTTCTGATAGAACAGTGAACAGAACACATAATAAATGAGTGTGGGAGGCTGTTTCTAAATAGCTCCCAATGGTCCCGGGTACTCACTCTCTCAGGTAATTCCTTCCCTGCGTGTGGACTGGACTTAATAGAACACAGCAAAGATTATGAGATGTCACTTCCAAGACCAGCTTATAAAGACAACCAGGTTATAAAGACGTCTGTCTTGCTCACATACTCTTGATCTCTCCTGCTTGGCTGCTCTGGTGGAGTCAGCTGCCATCTTCTGAGCTGCCCTGTGGAGAGGCCTTGTGAAGAGGTGAGGGACTGAGGGCGGTGCCAGCCAACAGCCAGCACTGAGCCAAGACCCTCAATCCATTGGCCTACAAGAAACTGAATGGGACCAACAGCCACATGAATGAACTTAGAATGGATCCGTCTCCAGTGGAGCCTTGAGCTGACTGCAGCCCTGGCCAATACTTTGAGTTCAGCTCATCAGAGACCCTGAAGCAGAGGGTCTACACAGATTCCTGACCAACACAAACTATGATAATATATGTTGTTGTTTTAAGGCACTAAGTTCTGGAATGATTATTTTATGCAGCAAAATATTTAATACAACATGTTAATTACATGGCTTGTCAAAAAGAGTTGCATAAAAAAGTAGAGAAGAGTAAAGGTGGGGGTGTGTGAGACACGATTTAAAAAGGGGGTGTTACAAAAACTTGCATGTGAATGTTTATGGCAGCATTATTCATAATAGTCTAAAAGGGGAGCAGCTCTTTGTGCCACGGGTCCTGTCCCCATGCTTTAATAAAACCACCTTTTTGCATCAATAATAATAATAATAGTAACAGTCAAAAAGTGGCAACAACGCAAATGTCCATCACCAGGTAAATGGATAAACGAAATGTGGCCTGCCTATAATGGAATATTATTCAGCCACAAAAAGAAATGAAGCAGTGATACACGGAAGGCTTTCAAACATATTATCCTACGTGAAAGAAGCCAGTCACAAGAGACTACATATTGCAGAAAACTTACACAGAAGGGAAGCAGTTTTGTAGTTCCTGGAGCTGGGGCAGGAGGAAGATTACCCCTAAATGGGGTGAGGGACCTCGCTGGGTGACGGAACCAGTCTCAAACAGGACTGTGCGCTGGCTGCTCCACTTGGCGACTGTATTAAAAATCATTGAATTACCTGAATCAGGTAAGTTATACCTCAAAAAAGCTGCTTTAAAAAAAAAGGGGGTGTTAATACAGGCAGGCAGAGGCTATGACACACAGGTAAAAATGAAAAAAGGAGGGTTATCAGCCGAGAGAAAATCTAGGGGACAGAAGGCAGAGGAGGGCATGGCACACAAAGGACCCTGGGGCGGGAGCGCGCCTGTGTGTCTGCCACACAGCAAGGGTGTCAAGCGTGGCTGCACTTGGAAAGTTCTAGGCAGGAGAGTAAAGGACTGAAGTGAGAGAAGCAAGGATGGGTGGAGGATGGTGGTGACGCCAGCACGTAAGGCCTTTTCACGTCCACAGGAAAGATCTGGGCTTCTGCCACCCGAGAAGGGGAGAGGAGATGAAAGTTCTGCGCAGAGGAGAGATATGACCTGACTGGCATTTTAAAAAGATCCGACAGTGCTCACTCGGGCAGCACAAACACTAACACTGGAACGACACAGAGAGGATTAGCATGGCCCCTGGGCAAGGATGAGACGCAAGTTCGTGAAGCATTCCCTATTTTTATAACTAAATATAAACATAAAAAGATCCTACAAAGTAGAAAAATGAGAAAAAGAGATTATAAAAGGCTCCCTACAAGCTGGCTACCGCCAGACTTGCCGACCTCTCTGATCTGACTGGGATACTGAGACGTTCTACACTGAAAAGGTGGGGACACGGGTGTCTCAAAACGTGGCCTGGGTGGCCCGCCCATGACCCGGGTCCAAGGGGGCCTGTTCTACAGGCAGGTCCTGAAGTTCCACCTCTGACATATGAACACCTGTGTTCATGTGCGCCGAGGACACTGGGACTCTAAATTCTACACACTTCCCAGGAGGCGACTTTGGAGAAACACAATGAACCAGATGAACACTCAAGTCCCTTCAAACTCTAAATTATGAGAAAGTATACAGGCAACCCAAACCACGCTGGTCTAGGGACATGGCTGGGGCTTACTATAAACGAACATCTGAATTGATTATTTTATTACAGATGAAGAGCCTACCCCCCCCCATTCTCGAAAATCCTTACCCAGTTGTTTTTTTTCCCAGCATAAATTTCCATGTTCTCTCCATACTGCGGCTCTTCCAGTAACGTCTGGTACTCAAACATGAGGCGGGAGCTCTCACGGAGGCGGCTACATTGGAACTGGTGATACTGTTGCACAAGCTCCTTCACCACAAGTAACAGACATTCAGGATTTGAAGGATTCCAGGAGGCCAGGTTCTGTAGAAACCATAAATAAAAGACCAGTTGAAAAGGAATTTTCATACAAATCCAGTATCCCGTCAGCACTTCGACATAGAGGAAAACAGCGACGAAAATCTAAGGGGAACAGATTACTCTTAATTAGCGATAAACTCAGCACTTAAGTTGTAAGGGTCATTTGACCTTGGTGACTTCTGTCTCCGAAAAATCCCTGCAGAAAATCAAGGAGGAATTCCATCATGAGGAGGCAGAAACAGTAAAGTGGGAAGCAAGGTAGTAACAAAACAAGAAACTTAGATATCCTAGGAGATTATTATTTTAGCCCTGGGAGACTAATTTCCTTCTTATTCTTTCACAATTTTAATTTTTTTCAATCTGCACATAAACCCAGCATTATATGCTAACATCATTCAACCCGAATCCACAGACCATCTGCATCTATAATACCAGATATAAATAAATGCTCTGTAAACACTACAGCCCCACAGAAATACAAGCAAATTGATGATGCTTTGATCTCAATATGATAGGAATGGAGTAGAGAAGAGGAAAAATAAGTTAGGAAATATAAGGTTGAGAGAGAGGAAGGAAATGGCTGTAAGAGCTGATGATCTGGAGAGGAGCTGGGAATGGGGAGAGATTTGGTAAGTATATAGTCCTTATTAAACTCACATTCATTCATTCAACAACAGCTCTCAAATGCATATTATTAAGCATCAGCCACTGTTTTAGGCAGTAAAGGAAACAAACCAAGCCCTTGCTCTCCAGGAGCTTACATTCTAGTGGGCCAAAATAAACAACAAACAATGAATACAACAGATGGTAATAAATGCTACTGAGGACCAAACAGAATGTACCTCAGAAGCCTAGTGAAGGGAGTGGCTCAAGGAGAAAGAGGTGATCGACTGTGTGAAATGGTGTTGACACAGTGAGGAGAGCTGAGAGTTGACCCCTAGGTCCAGGGACACACCCATCAATAGCGTCCTCAACAGGTGCTCTTTGGTGAAAGGACAAGTGACTGTCGAGGGTTTCCGAGAGAAGGTAGGAAAGTGCACAGAGCTAGGATAGACGATCTAAACCGGTAACTGGGGGGAATGTGAGGTCAAGGGAAAGTTCTGCTCAGATGTTTGCAGCCTGCTGGAATGTCATGTAGAGAAAGGGGGGAGTTAAGGGAGTGGGAGCAGAAGAGCAGGAGGAAAGAAAACAAATAGGTAGATAGGGATGGGATCTCTAAGAGGGCTGACTGAAATGAGCAGAGAGAGCCCATCCATAGGAACAGGAGGAAGAGCCAAGTGAAGGAGTAGGGGCGCAGGCAGGCTGTTGCATGAGGTGACAGGAGTGTGGGGCCAACTTCTCTCCTGAGAGCTTGTGTGTTCTCCTTGAAACCGGAGGATGGTCATCAGCTGGGAGTCAGGAAGAAGGAAATGATATGGAGAAGAAAGTGTGAACTAGTCATTTGAAGGAGTCACTCAGAAGAATAAATGTACTGGGGAAATGTAGGAGAATTCCAGATAGCACTAAAAGCCCCACTGGGGTCAGAGGTATGGTTTTTAAGTGAGACCAATTAGCATAAATTCCATTGCCTGGGTGCAAAGGTGAAGTGAGAGGAATTTGGACTTAACAAGGCTTGGGACTTTGCCAGAAAAGCACAAGAGAAAGAAAGAGAGCCAAAAGATCTTAGAGGGCTTGCAAAAGAATGATTATAATTATGGACCATGGTGTTAAGTCAGGAAAGAGCCAACCAAGTTTGTAAGGGATGAGGGGTTAGTGAATGGGTGGTAGGACCAATGGCCTGGGTTTTGTGGGTCACTAGGTATTACCCCATGGGGAAAGGCTTATTAATAGGGAAAATACATATGCTTAAACTAGGGCTACTGCAAATCCAAGGACAGTAAGTGGGATTAGAGTGACAAATGTAGTAAAAGCCTGCTAGGCTGACGCTCAGTGAGTGAGGTTTGCTCCTCCAATTACGTCAATCAGTAGGTGTCCTGCAGTAACACTGGCAGTTGATCCTATAGCTAGCGCTATTGGCTGAATGAAGACTAACGGTCTTGATAACTACTAACAGAGGAACAAATAAAAGAGTTGCTGGAGATGAAATACTAAAAAGAATGACTTGGAAAGATGGGATGTGTGGTCAGAGGAGAGGACGGTTGCAACTGGGAGAACCGAGATGAATCTGTAACTGGTACTGACAAGTACGGAGTACTACCAGGAGTGTGCCTGGCTCAAAGATTCTTTCATGTGAATATTAAATCATACATTTGGAGAATTTTAGGGACAAGGAAATGACAATTTCCTTGGTAGCAGTACAAGGAGAGCAAGAGCAAGGAGAACACCTACTATACCTTCAGATTCTGGTTCAACTGGGATAATCTGAGGTCTGTCTGGGGTATTGGGGTGTTTGTTTTAATTACAGCTCCCCAGGTGATTCGAATGCACAGGAAAGGCTAAGAACCCCTGACTTGGAGGAAAAAGAATTACAGAAAAGGCTGCAGGTATCTAGGACTCGACTGATAACAGACCACATTAATACCCCCAAAACACACAATCTCCAGAAATCTAGAAATTTAGCATCAATAAAGGAAAACACCTATCATACTACGAATGTTTAAAAGGTGGTAATTATATAGCGTGCCAAGTGCTATATAAATCCTAAGAACTTTTCATATGTTCAAGTTAATCCACATCACAACCTTACAAGTTATGTTAACCACTTTATACATGTGGCAAAAAGTAGTTCAATATCTTGTCCAAGGTCATAGAGCTATTCAACAATAAATAAAATGGAGTTTCAAACTTAAGCAATTTGGCTCCAAGTCCCTGCTTAAGCACTATACCAGAAACTCTTACACATTTTGGTCTTGGAAACCTTTTACACTCTTTAAAAAAAAGTACCGAGAACACCAAAGAGCTTCTGTTTATATGAATTAGAGGGGTTAAACTTACTATATTAAAAATGAAAATGAAGAAAATTTTAAAATATTTATTAATTCATGTTAAAATAACAAACCTAATTGTTAACATAAAAAACATTTTTAATGAAATCACTATGATTTCAAAAAAACAGAGCACGGCATTGTTTTATATTCTTGCAAGTCTCTTTAATGTCTGGCTAATAAAAGAGCTGAATTCTCATATCTGCTTTTACATTCAATGTTGCAATATGTTGTTTTGGCTGAAATATATGAAAAAAAATTCAGCCTCACTCATATATGTACTTTAAAAAGAGAGGAGTATTTTAATAGCCTTGACAAATAATTCTGGATATATTCTTCTTGGATACTGTATCAAAACTCAACAAGTGGTAGTTTCCTAAAGGTTAGTTACAATGTGGACACTGAAACTGTATTCATAAAAGTTTCATACTCTTACATTAAATTCCATCCATCTATCCTGCACTTTTTTTTAATAGCTTTATTGAAAACAATCCTGCACTTTAAACACATCAATTACTTATGTATGATTTTGTACGATCAGGGTTTGGTCATTTAGAAAATATGGATTCGCTGAGTTATGCAAATGTTCCAAATTTTGACATGTTTCATTTACATAATACTAATAGTCACATTCATTAATACCATAACTGATCTCACCAAAAAAGTCTTCTATCAAAAGAAAATAAACAAAAAGTAAAGAAATGCATTCTTTAAATTTTTTTTTTTTTTTTTTGAGAGACAGAAAGAGACAGTGTGAGCAGGGGAGGGTCAGAGGGAGAAGGAGATACAGAATCTGAAGCAGGCTCCAGGCTCTGAGCTAGATGTCAGCACAAAGCCCGATGCGGGGCTTGAACCCACAAACTGTGAGATCATGACCTGAACCGAAGCCAGACGCTTAACCGACTGAGCCACCCAGGCGCCCCAAGAAATGCATTCTTTAAAAGGACAGCAATTATTCTGGTCTATTGAATGGGTTGATTTACAGGCACTAAATGGCAATGGGGAAATCACAAACCGCTCTTTTATTTACAGGATAGATAGGTCTTAAGGGTAGTTCAGATAAAGACTTGATGAACAGAGGAAAAAGATCTGCATTTGATAAAAAGACTACAAAGTTCTCACTGGCAACCCTCCTGACTTCAAGATTCTGAAAATTCCTTTTCAGCCACTCAAGAACACAAAGTATCAATAGGATATAAGAACACAGTACAAAACTTAAAATGATCATTATGTAGCTTGCTATGCATTTCTTCCAGAGTTTATCACTAAACATTAATAGGAAAAACATACAATCTTCCATTTTTTGGTCAAGCAGTCAAGTCCCTATTCAAGGACAAAAAAAAAAAAAAAAAACTTTAGTTACTTCAACTTCTATTGTTTTCAACCTTATCATATTCTTTAGCTGTTTGGCAAGTTACAAGCCTATATCCCACAATTTAAATAAAAAGAAACAGAGAATTCTAAAAGCATATAAGCTGGCAAACATCTCTACCAATTTGAATTCATGTCAAGTAATTCAACCTAATTGTTAAATGGATAAAGATATGCCACCAAGTCCCTTTCCACTAAAATACAATCTCCCAAGACGTGGAAATGCATTTGACCTCTTTGGCATTTCAGTGCACACTTCACTGGGAAATGACTTAGCCAAAAAACATCCTCATCAGGGGAGGTAAAAATAGGCTCAACAAGATAAAAATCCTCCCCCAACTATTGCTAAATGACCATTTTTACTTAGGTAATTTGTAGTTTGAACTACTGTGTTTAGAAGAGGAGAACACATAATGCATTACAAGATTGTGATCACTTCCTAACACTAGGACACATTGTAAAAACGGTCTAACAATGAAACATGTTGGCACTTTCCGCTCTCTTGAGTCGAATTAGACGTCCAAAAGTTTCTTCAGGAAGCGTGTGGGCCAGTGCTTGGGGACAGGGGCTAGCAGGATGGTGCTGCTCAAGGCATAAATTAAGAGGCCTCTTTAGAAAAAAGAGGAGTATATCTGTCTATACTACTGATATATATGTATATACATATAATACATACAATTCTATAAATACTAAGTTCTTATTCTAGTTTGGTAATGCATGAAAGAAAAAATCTGAAATGAGGATGGCCATGAAGAGTAAGCACAGGACACATATTACCAAAGAACAGAGAAAAGAGATTTCAAAAATGAAGAACGAGGGATGCCTGGGTGCCTCAGTCCATTAAACAGCCAACTCCTGATTTCGGCTCAGGTCATGATCACACCATAGTTCAAGCCCCACATCTGCCTCAGCATTGACAGCACTGAGTCCGTTTGGGATTCTCTCTCCCTCCCTCTCTCTATGCCCCTCCCCTACTCATATACTCTCTCTCTAAATAAATAAATGAATAAACTTTAAAAAAAAGAGGAATGAAAAACACATTTAAAAAAAGCAATAAAATACAATGAAAGTAGAAAGACAAAAGCCAAAGAACTATCATTATGACACTTTATTCACTCTCACTAAATGCTGATGAAGCAGTTCAGGGAAGGTGTGATGTCAGTTCTTTTTAAAGACTGTTTAGGGGCACCTGGGTGGCTCAGTCGGTTAAGCCTCTGGCTTCGGCTCAGGTCATGATCTCACGTTCGTGGGTTCAAGCCCCATGTCGGGCTCTGTGCTAACAGCTCAGAGCCTGAAGACTGTTTCCTATTCTGTGTCTCCCTCTCTCTCTGCCCCTGCCCGCTCATGCTCTGTCTCGCTCTGTCTCGAAAATAAATAAAACATTAAAAAGAAAAAAAAAGACTGTTTAACCAGAGAGGCTGGCTAACTCTGGTGATACTCAAGTACAGACAAGCGACAGTGTAGACGGAAATCTGCCAGTCCTCTCTTCAGTTCCCTGAAACATCAGCTGCCAACCAAACCATTACCACCTGCCTCTCTACAGCCGTGACCCATCTCACAGCTGGTGCTGATTCCGGATCCCCTACTTTGGCTCTGCTGCCCAGGCTGCCTGACTTGAGGGATGCTCCTGGTCCTGGGACCCTCAACCTTCCCACATTTCTCTCTCATCAACACACTCCACCGCACATGTGTATCCCCAAACCAATGTCCCCACAACCTTGAACATGCCCAGCCAATCTCAGTTCCTTTTCAGCTTCCTTATGTCAGAAACTTAATGATGGATATTGTTTTCAGAGGCCTTGCTCACCCTCAAGTCACATCTCATTTACTGAAAACATGGCTTCTCAGCCATACTGAGGCAAATTTAGACACATCAATCGGTGAAAAAAGTTGGGAAACAAATGTACTAAGTTCATATCTTTGGGGAGATAAAGGAGAAAAATAAGCAAATTAGCAAATGAGCCCTCGGACCCATCACTGTAACTAATGGAGAAAAAAGAAACCTAAGGGGAAAAAAAATTGTCTTTACAAAAAATAAATCTCATAACAAAAAATTTCCATTAATAAAGGAATTACCTGACACTTCATACTACAAAATGTTGTGCTGTCCGACATTCAGATAAAATAGAAATCAAAACTTATTAACAACATATGAAAAGTATGCAACCTTATTAATAATCAAAGAAATGTGATATTTCTGGGTTCTTTTTTGTAAACTAATTTTTCATTGAAAAAAATAATATATACACATGGTAAAAGAAACAGCACTTTCCCAATAGCATAAAAGGGTATCAACAACAAATGTAAGTCTCCCCCACAACTTATTAGATTCCTCCAAACCCCAAGAAGACTAGTCTTATGCCCAAGAGAGAGCCACACTGGGCTATGTAAGGCATCAACATTTGGCCCTTCTGGGGTATTCCCAGATCACCCCTCTCTCTGCTGACTCTGCCCCTTCTTCCCACTCTTTGAAGCTACATACTCTGGCTCACATGGTTCAACTAGCCTCCCTTGAATCAGGTGTTAATTTGAACTCAGTTGCCTGACGTTTACTGCAAGGTAGGTCCTTGGCCCCATAAATTATTGCTTGCTCTCTCATGGACTCAAGATTTGGCCAGCCCATCCCTTCTTAAGCAAACAGCTAATGCTAGTGAGGATACAGTTTAATGGATACCTTTACACATGAGAATGAAAATTGATATAAGCTGTTTATATATTTTTTTCAAGAATCATAAAAGTGTTCATTCTCAAAACCCCTTAGAAGTCCTATTTCTGGGAATCTATCTAAGGGGGAAAAAAATAAGGGGAAAGCATCATAGACCAAAAAAAAAAAAAAAAGTACAGTCATTTAAAATACCATGAAACTGTAGACAACCTACATTACCTGATAATAAGAGATATTTGAAAAACTGTTTCAGTCATTCAAAGGAATAATATGCAGCCAGTATGTTTACAAATACTGTGCAAGAGCATAGAAAATACTATAAAATACTGGCAAAATGTTAAATGAAGACAGATAGAGACTATACATACATTATAATCTTTATTTGGTTGTCCCCATCCCCTCCCGAGCCCCTACACACCAAAAACCACCGGTGCATAAAAAATTACTGTAAGAAATGTTAACAACTGATGTCTACAGTTGGAAGCTATTTGGAAGAGTTCTTTTTTCCTTCTTCCTAATATTCTATATTTTCCTAATTTTCTAATTGTATGGTTATACATATTTATATAAATGTGTATACGTGCACATAAATAACACATGCACACACTTTCATAATGGAAAACTACAAATTTGAAACACGAGGGGTGCCCAGGTGGCTTAGTCGGTTAAGTGTCCAATGTGTGGTTCCAGGTCAGGTCATGATCTCATGGCTCATGAGTTCGAGCTTTGTGTCAGGCTCCATGCTGACAGTGCGGAGTCTGCATGGAATTCTCGGTTTCCTTCTCTCTCTGCTCCTCCCCTGCTTACTCTCTATCCCTCTCTCTCAAAATAAATAAATAAACATTAAAAAATGGAATAGGGTACTTCAATTGTTTCATTTCAAACTGTTTTTCAATCTCAAGTTTAAGAAATTCCGCTTGCCATTTACAAATTTTATGAGGTTAGACTTCAATTGTCGCTTTTTATCAACTCAAAGTTACCCAGTTCCACAGCCTTCTGGAGAACAAATCTTGCATCACTTAACCCTAGATAAATATGCTTTAAGTAACCTTGAACTGTTTCTTAAATTCCAAACCTCACACAACATTTCCAGAAAGCTACTGCAATATGCTATAATGTAATGGCAACAGTTGTAGGAATTCATTATGCTTCTCTCAACCAAAATTCTTTTGTGTTACATTCCTCTGAATGGAAGTCTTAGGAAATGACCAATGACATTTTACATTTCTGACAGAGCTATAACTGAGCAGCGTGAATTTTTTAAATATCACTTTATCTAGAGGACACAAAAGACAGAAATAAATTTTCTAACTGACCTATTTGTAAGAGGACCACATATTATCAAAAATGAATGTCTACACTGTGTATCACATCTCCTCTAACACGTCACCTAAAATAACTGAAATGAAATTATTTTAAACTCTTTTTATACTTTTTTTAAAATATAGCAACTTCCTAAAGTAGAATTAACATAGCATGACATTTAAGGGTGGGTGACAGGAAACCTGAATTAAGAGAAGCTTTTTAAAAAAATTTTTAATGTTTATTTATTTTTGAGAGGCAGAGAGAGACTGAGCACAAGCAAGTGAGGGGCAGAGAGAGAAGAAAACACAGAATCAGAAGCAGGCTCCAGGCTTTGAGCTGTCAGCATAGAGCCCAATGCAGGGCTGAAACCACAGACTGTGAGATCATTACCTGAGCCGAAGTTGGACACTCAACCGACTGAGCCACCCAGACGCCCCAAGAGAAGCTAACTTTGGGACTACACAGAGCAAGTCTACTCCTACCTCCATGGAACTACTCTCCACACATTGATAGTCATATGGCTAACAAAAAGACAACCCAGCACTCACAAGGCATATCCCTTATAGCATATCCTTTAATGTTGTGCATTTTATTTTTGAGAAAATTCAAGTGTTAAGAAAAATGGGGTATGTAGAAGGGGAGATACCCTGCAGTTGCATTCTGCTCCACTAAAATTTGTAGGCTACTACAGAAATAAATACTGGTGAGGCAAAAAATTAAATAGGGTCATTTTGTAATCCTTAATGGCTTTATTATCAAATACTCTACTAATTATCTTCATCCTTATAAGCAGGGCCTATTGAGTCTGAGATCTGAGATTGTTGCCATGATATTTGAAGTTGCTGTTAATGACAGTCTTTGAAAACTCAGTGGGTTCTGGGAAGTCCAGAAGAGCTCACTGGAAAGATACAATGTCTTGACATCCAAATAAGCAGGTAAGGAGACAACCAATATAAGGCCATTTCTGGAGTTAATATGAGCTATTAAAGATACTCCTAAAAGTAGCTAGATGAAATCTTCACACCTACTTAGGAAGTGTATATGACAAGTAAACTGAATGTACACTGATGAAATAAGGTGACGTGCCGCCCGTGTTCAGTGGCTACCGAGGGAGGAGTAGAAGGCACTCCAGACCCTTTAAATCCTGCTTTAACCAGAACACTACTACCATTCTGATTTTTGTCTGGTTTGGTTTGGTTTGGTTCTTGCTTTGGTTTTGTTGAAGTTTTACCTAAGATATTATCTGAAAAAAAATTCTGTTGGGTCTCATTTAGTACACAGTAAATACTTTGGTGAAATCTTATGCTCCTTTTGCTCTTCCTCTTGGTAACCATCTTCATCTTGAAACCAGAATCCCTGATAAGAGGAAGTCAGAGCCATAAAATGACTTGGAGGACCTACAGGAAGATGTGCTGAAGAAAAGCATTCTCTCTAGTTTAAGACGTTAGACGCAAGGCCTAATTAGCATACAAATACAGTTCATGCTTAGAGTAAGAGAGATCTGTCAACTTAATCATTCATATCTTGATAATAAGCAAAATGGGATTGGCATCTTCTCAAAAACTCTAGTCTGTGTGGGCCAGCCATGGAAGCTTCTGGCTGTGATTTCTCCCTCAGCTTTCTCTAGAGCTCTCCAAGGTTCTGACCTGCCTCTCAACCAAACCCAACTTCCTTGAATTTTTTTTTTTTAACTTTTTGTGACCTAGGATCTTTCTATAAGGGTTTTTTATTGCCTTGCAGGATAAAATACAGCAGTCCATCCCCTGGCTTACCATCGATAAAACCTCCTGGCTACTAAGGGTAAAGTGATCCTGACCGCACATCAGTACAGAACAGGACAATTACGTATCTTTGAGAAGGACCAAGGTAATGTCCTGAACAAAATCCACAATTAGCCTTAGTAGCTGAAAAATTCCTTTCCCATGTGAGTTCTCCAATGGGAGAATTGACAGACTCATAATAGAAAAAAAAAGCAAAATGAGGAACCTTAAATCTGTACTTTCTGAAATGCCATTCAATAGGCAGCCCCGCTCACAGCTGATAGGTAAGCAAGTCTTCCAATTAACAGAGGAGGTCTGGGGAATCTTCAAACATCCTGACCTACTGGTGCATGACACCAATTTTGTGCTTAGGTGTCAAAATGGTACAGTTGACTTATTTAGTTTCTTCCACAGGTAAACATGATTTTAATCTAAAATATACGGAAATATCTAAAATTACATTAAAATTAACTGAAAATATCTAAAATTAGATATTTGGGCTCCACTTAAAAAACTCAAAAAATTGTAATATCCCTTCTTGCCAGTCAGAAGTCACTGTAAAATTACCCTTTAGCTTTTCTTAAAAGGTAACCAGCACACGGGCCCTGGTTGTGTTGAACTGCCACTTCATGCAGGTTTCTAGGGTCAGCCCACACAGTTCTAAGTCCTGTTTCTTTGTTTGGAAAGAAAGTACTGTTTCTTTGGGATTGGAGGTAGACAGATGATAGGAAACAAGGGTTGAAGGGAACAGGGGAGGGAAGGAATCTCAAGCCACATCCCTTCCTTTTAATTAAGAAGAAGAAAGCAGAGGGCAGATTCCTTTCTAGCTTAGAAACCCCCTCAGGTGCAACGGGGTTGAAAAGAAGGGACGCAGTACTGTCCACACAACCATTCCCAGCCTTTCTTCTCTCGATAGTACAGCCAACCACCTAGAGATAGGAATGGTAGCTTTTCTCTAACATCTTTAGTATAAAAGAACTAAGACTGGAAACACTAACATCACTGAGTAGAAGCATTTTGGAAAATACGGACTTGAATAATAACTAAATCCATTCTAGTAAGGTGCTATTTTTTAAATATAAAAATCAAATCTATTGGGGGCTAAAATGCTCAGGTTTTATACCTACTGTTGGTCAAAAAAGTACGAATAAGTAATATTATTATTAAATTCAATTTTGGATAAAATGTCAGTGTAAATAAGCCCTAAGCACTAAAAATCATTTTGTGTGGCCAACAAAGTGTTTTAAAGAATTTAAAATTTAAATTCCTTTAAGCTGAGCACACATCCAGCTCACCGAAACCCCAACAATCACACACACACAAAAAAAAAAATCCTCTGTGGCCCAAATTAGTTGTGCTCATGAAACGAACGTTGCTATTCACCTGAGTCACTAACACCACACCCCTTCTCAACCAATGCTACTCAGATTCTGAGAATAAAAGGCAACATTGCAACGGAGGAAAGAAAATTGGCAAATGTGATTTCCAACTTAATTCAAATTGTTTTTCCTGGGGATGTATTTAAATTGTCCAGGTTGCTCGAATATCATCCAGGGACGTGATTTTGAAGGAGACAGCTTGTTACTGGTTTTCCTGGCTGTACTACAGGAAACAACAGTGTGAGCTTATTTTAAGTCAATGTGTGCTTCTGTGTTTCTTTACAAGAAATTAACTGCAATCATTTAGTTAAAGCAAACACTTTGTTAGAGTTTCATTTTCCATTAGAAAATGTCTTTGGGATACTTTTAAACTTAGAAGATTAAGAATCCCAACTTCCGCTTGTAGATTTGAAGCTTGGAGCAGATTATTTACATCACACTGAAAGATCATTCAACCTTAGTGATCCTTTGTGGCACTGAGTGTTTTTTAGCCATTACGTGAGCGTAGGAGTCCTATCCATTCTCCCAAATCAAAACAGTAATTCTTTGCCTGCCTCAGCCAGAACCAGACCCCAGGATCAATTCTTATTTCTTCCCAACTATGATAATCACAAGGAGACCCATAGGAATGAGCAGTATGGAACAAAAACAGAACAAAGAGCTTCAACCAAGTGATCTTTAACCAGAGAAACACCTGCAGGCTCTGACACCTGGTTTCTGACCCCTGCCCTAGAGGATTTCCCTAGCTAGACTTGGCCTCTGGGCTACAATGATTTATATTATACAACTGTTTCTTCTGACCGTAGCTGAGCTCCCAGGACTGAATTCCAGACCTGCAAACATGCCAGATACTCCTCCTCTTCATCAAAATCCCAGTCTTGGACCTTCCTGGCCAGTGGCCTTAAAGTCACTAGTTGTCCTAGTAACATAATTTCTGTGTAAAAGACTAGAGGAAACATTAGCTAAAAAAGAATCTACCCCAAGCTCTTCTTCTACCAGCCACAGGCAGCTAAAAGAAAGAAGAAAGCAATTCAAAGTAACACCAACTAAATGAAAAGATATCCACAAAATACAATACATGGGGTAGTAGAAGTGTTCAGTATCTTTATCCTTCTCCTAGAAACTACCTCCTAGCCCCTCATCCATATAATGTTCTTATTCTAAATCCACATTTAGTAGACATGCATTGTTTGATGTGCAACATCCAGTTCCCTCCTTTTGGAAACACAAATTTCCTTTGGGAAACCACTCCTCCCCATTCTCAGGCATGGGTTGTGAATAAGAATCTCTACTCCAAGCTCCATGCGTCCTGACTGCCTAACCCTATCGACCTTCCCTAGCACCTATCATCTATGTTTGATTCAACTATGGCACGTATCCAATCAAACCCAGTGAGACAGATGAAGACATCAGTTGAGACTACTGAGAAATAAAAGCATTGTTTCTTTCCACAGTAGGAGAATATAAAGTCTGAACCACAGTAACAACTCTGTATTCACAAGGGAAGGGACTGAGCTGCTGGATGGATATGGAGACTAAAAATTAAGTCAGCACAGTGAAAGGCAGGGCACAAAAGAAACAAACAGAAAGAAACTAGGTCCTAAAATTACACTATTTCAGCCACTGGGCCAAGCCTTATCTGAAGCCCACCCCTGGCCTTTTAAAATCTGTAAGCCAATGGATTCCCTATACTGTTTAAGCCAGTTTCTATCACATTTTCTATGAAAGAGCAAGAAGAGGAGAAAAAGGGAGAAGAGGGAGGAGGAGGAGGAATAAAAGAAAGTTGATACATTATAACACTGTGTCTCCATCTTACTGCCTCCAGGGGAAAAGAACAGAGAGAGAGGTACATGAACTCTTATTAGGCCATATAACTAGTCTAGAGACCTGTAACCCAAAGTATAGATTCAATTTGGGTCTGATGTTTTCTGCCATAGAAAAAAGTTAAGTAGCTCCTTATGTTATCTTCAGAAAAATCTACATAGAGGATTTAATCAATTTCCACTAAGCCATAATGATTACAATGATTTCTCTTAGGAGAAATATAAATTAAAAGGAAGGAAGGAGGGAAAGATGGAAGACGCTATCCTTGTATATTATAAGTCATTCAAAAAACTTAAGTTAAAATGGGTCTAAAGTAGAGCTCTTCAAACACCAGTAAGGTACCGGATTTGGGGGGGGAAGGGGTAATAAAGTGAGACTTCTGTAAAAGCCAACAGTCCTGTTGAAGGGCATAGAACAGAAAAATGGGCAACCGTTCTAGACCAGGTAAAGACGCTCTGCTTACCGACATGTATTGGGGGTTGTATATGCAAGCTGCGGCATGTCACTTCCTCAGCACTGAGCTCAGAGAGGAGGGGGTCTTCTCTGGCTTCATGGTCCTGTACCCCAGAGGTATTTTTACCTTCCCTCCAGGTGACTGAAACATAACCAGCACGTATGAACTGTCCTGTGCCGTCTCATGAATGCTGGCTCCATGCCAAGCTTGAAATGCACACCTTTGACCAGTAAGCCTTTACATCTTTTGCACACATTCTCTCTCCAGAAAGAGGAAAACGGGGCCCCCACAAAGCAGCCACACTGACTGCCTTTGAACCATTTGTAAACTGAGCAATACACAGCAATTACTCAGTTTTATCAATTTTTTCTTCCTTAAACGTACTGTCCCTCTCCAGCCCCCAAAGCCATTCCTCATCAGTTCCTTCAAAGCTGCGGTGCCCCTCACACCCTGAAGAAAAGCACTTGTTTCAAATATGCCATCCAAACAGCCATCCCTGGACCTCAATTATTTAATCATGTGTGCCCCTCCAATGAAATGCCTCAAGAGCCTTAACAGAGCCCTAACATCCGGAGCTACCAATCTCTAATGCCGACAGCTCACTACCATCCAACAGAATGAGGGTCGTTTTACTACTAAACGCCCTTTTTTAAAAATTCCCTCAACAGCAGGCTGTCAATACACAGTCTTCATTGACCAAGAGAGCCTGATATCTACTTACAACTGTAGCTCTCATCCTGGCTATCGTCAGAGAATCCACGGAGACATCTGGAAAAGGTTCTCGGGTCCTACCCATGGAGACACTGATTCAGCAGACTTGGAGTGACACGTCCTCCCTGGCCCTAGCAAATCTGTTTCGTGATTTTTGGAGCCACATTCAGGCATTCCAATGCAAGGCAGAAACCCAGAAAATCTGATCATCTTTCTGATGAATTCATCAAAGATCAAAGACCCAGGTAATTTCACATAAACCCAATCAAGCCTTCACATAAAATCTACTGCCTAAATGACAGCAAAAGGCTCCCTCCACTAACGCTTTCCAAGTTGCCTCACACATTTCCCAGGTAGTAACAGAATGGTCCTCGGACCTCTGACCTACCTCTAGTGCCTCAGGGCACTCCCTACCCAGGAAAAAACGTCGTCAGTAACGGAGAGCCAACATCGTTCTTACCAATTTCTATTTCTCCTGCACTAATGATTCTTCTAAACTTGATCCCCTCACCCGCCCAGATCAATATCTTCCAAGTTCCTCCTAGAACCCCATCATCCCTAATTTAATGTGACCCATGCCCCAGAAAAAACCACCATATAGCTTACTAAATGATATGATCGTTCTTAAATTGGATGTATTTAACTTTAAATCACCATCTTTTCAAAACCTCAAATGTTTTTGCAATCCCTCCATTAATATTAAGGAATCATAGCGGGGTTGCAAATTGGCAGCGTCAGAGTGCAGACCTGCTTTCTTCAAGCCACACCAACTTTTTACTTTAAAACCTTCAGACAAAGCATACATACTTCAGTAGGTCACAATCCCTGCCAATTACAACTGCCTTTAGACCTATCTTTTTCACTCATGTTTATTACTTGGCTGGCTCCTTTAGGCATCTGAATTTGCAACACCTGAATTAAGATTTTAGGGCATTTCCTAAAGATATTTTTAGTTCCCTCCACGGTTCCTTCATTTGAGGTAGATACATAAGGTGTTTATTGGTATAAGCAAAATGCAACAGAAAAAAAAAAAAAGGCTGAAGTTCCTCAGGCGCTGAAAATGAAAGATAAAAAGAAAGTTCTCCTGTTCAATACGTCCACTAATGTTTGAAAAACAAATGACTGGGTGATATAGTTACTTCATATTACCTCCCCTCTCTTAGAGCATAAACGATATGAGAACAGGGAGAGTACCATTCATCTTTGTGCAAGGGCTGGGCTGGACACAGGCTATTAAACACGGACACTCAAATTATATGTCAAGTGAATGATCACTACCATTCAATTCATCATAGACTATGTTAAATATATTGAAAGATTCAAATTTTTTCCAGGGTCAAGAAAGATACTGGCTACTGGGAGCTAAACTAATCCATGGTTATAAGCAGAAGTAGACAAGGGAAACTGAATAGCAATTCTGAAAATACAATATTGCAATATGACTAATTATAGTCATCAATCATTAAAAGTTTGAACAGTCTGAAAAATATTATCTTAAAAGCATTTCAAGATAGAATTTCTATCCAAAGGTTAGCACACTTAAAATAAAAATGTGGAAAAAAACCCCACAGCTATAAAAACAAAATCAAATTATCATGGCTCAACAGACAAGGTCTAAGGGATACAAAATAGCACATTAAATCAGTTCCCAGCTCAAAAAAAAAAAAAAAAAACCCTGCATGAGATGTTGATCTTCCTGTTTTTCATAAACCTCATAATTGCGCTTCCAGAAAACTACCAAGCATCTGCCTCTATGTAGCTAATTCATTTAATCTTGGAGCTCTCACAAGGAAATAGAGAGTATACTGTGCCAGGATCACTATCTTCTCCAGCCAAAATCATAACGCCTTGGAGCCAATTTCCTTTTGGTAAATTTTGATCAAATTCCTTCAATTTGCAGCTTCCTTAGTACTGGTAATGGCTGCACATGTCACAAATTAGAGAGAGAGAGAGAGAGAGAGAGAGAGAGAGAGAGAGAGAGTGTGTGTGTGTAACAATATACATCACAAATTTCATAGTAATATGTATACATGTGCACACAGTTGAACATACCCACGTATGCAGCCACACACATGTATCCATACATACTGGTTCCTGTACGTCTCTTTATTTGATGCTCTGTGAATACCACAGTCTACACAGTCCATGCAGACTTCCCTGATCCAGTAATAATTCTCTGGTAATTCACATTACTTTGGAAATCTGCATTAATCAATTCTACTATGCAGCTACAACATAAGGAAAATCAAGGGTAATAATAATAATTCTGATGTGATAAACAGTCCCTTAAAATCTTCTGAGTCATCAAAGAAAAATCAAGTTATGTTCTACTTTTAAAGGGTGTATTATCGAAATTCAATTATTTTAAAAGAATTGTTGACCCATATATGACTTATCCAGTAAACTTATTTGATTAATCAGTATACCTGATTTCCCAGTTATTCTTGATAAAGGAGAATTTCTGTGATTTTTTTAACATATGGTTCCTATATTTAATGTGCACAAAACATATACATTATTAACAGGGATTACAGATTAACCACATTATAATTCATCAATCTTTGAAGTGCCAAACTGTTGACTCTCTAGTTGTTGTTATTCTTTAAAACTAAGCCACATTAAATATAATTCACCTTTCACGATGAATCAAGGTCATTATTATGGTAATATACTACAATGCTGCCTTTTTTAAAACATGGTATCATTAGGGGGTTAAGTGAATAGGGCTATTTGTCCTTAAATAACTCTTAGATAATGCACCTTTATAATCCTTCTATTATTTCTGAGAGTTCTCTTCAAATTACTATACATAGTGTTTGTCTCATTTTGCTATATCCTGTGTCATTATCAATCTTAACCTTTATTCATGCATTATATACAATTATCTAAGTAAAAACTCAAATGCCTCTATATCTCATGTATAAAATAAAGCACATCGTCCCTATGACAGCTGTTACAAAATTAAGAACCACCTCTTTTGTTTTTTGAGGGATGGGGCTTATTTTTGGTTTGTGACTATGACCAAGTGGTTAAAGGTCCATGAAATCTGAGACATGTATCTACCTACCAATTTACAGGCATTCAGAAGAACAAAGGAACATGTTAAACTATGCCATAGGCATACGATCAACAAAATCCAGTCTGTGGTAATTTCATAAGATAAATGGACTTGCTTCTTCAGCCACAAAACTGCAGACGGGGAAACAATGAAGATGGAGAAAACTTATCAGCTAAAAGACCTAACAATCGCAGTGTAGAGATTTTAGTTCAAGCAATTTGAAATTTGAACACTGCTTATTGGATGATAGTAGGGAATTACTGGTAATATTTTTAGGCAAGATAATAGCATTTCGGCTATGTCTTTAAAAAGCCTTATCCCCTCACACCTGTCATAATGGCTGAAATTAACAACACCAGAAACAACAGGTGTGAGCGAGGATGTGGAGAAAAACAAACACTTGTGCACCGTTGGTGGGAATGCAGACTGGTGCAGCCACGGCGGACAACAGTATGGAAGTTCCTCAAAAAGTTAAAACTAGGGGCGCCTGAACGGCTCAGTCAGTTGAGCCTCCAACTTTGGCTCAGGTCATGATCTCACGTTTGTGGGTTCAAGCCCCACGTCAGGCTCTGTGCTGACAGCTCAGAACCTGGAACTTGCTTCAGATTCTGCGTCTCCCTGTCTCTCTGCCCCTCCCCCTCTCATGCTCTGTCTCTCTCTGTCTCAAAAATAAAATAATAATAATAAAAAAAATTTTTTAAGTTAAAACTAGAGTTAGTACGATCCAGCAATCACACTACTGAGTATTTACCCAAAGAGTACAAAAACACTAATTCAAAGGGATACTGCACCCCTATGTTTACAGCAGCATTATTTACAATAATGCAATTGTGAAAGCAGCCCAAGTTGAATGAATGGATAAAGAAGATGTGGTATGTGTGTCTGTGTGTGTGTGTGTGTGTGTGTGTGTTTGTACACACAAAATGGAACGTTATTTAGCCATAAAAAGAATGAAATCTTGCTATTTGCAATGACATGGATGGATCTAGAGAGTATTATGCTAAGCAAAATAAGTCAGAGAAAGACAAATACTGTATGATTTCACTCATATATGGAATTTAAGAAATAGAACAAATAAGCAAAGGGTGGAAAAAAAGAGAAAGAGAAACAAATCAAGAAACGGACTCTTAGTTATAGAGTCTAACCACAAACTGATGGCTACCAGAGATGAGGTGAATGGGGGAATGGGTTTAATCAGGTGATGGGGATTAAGGAGTGCACTTGTTGCCATGAGTACCAGGTGAGGTATAAACGTGTTGAATCACTACACTGTACACCCGAAACACCCGAAACTAGTATTACACTGCCTGTTAACTAACCTGAAACTAATAAAACACAATGTGTTAATATTAACAAATAATGAAAGATTCCTAACCTTTTTTAATTTTTTAATGTTTATTTTTGAGAGACAGAAAGAGAGAGAGACAGAGTGCAAGTGGAGGCGGGGGTTGAAAGAGAGGAAGACACAGAATCTGAAACAGGCTCCAGGCTCTGAGCTGTCAGCACAGAGCCCGACTCAGGGCTCAAACTCACGAACCATGAGATCATGACCCGAGCCGAAGTCAGATATTCAACTGACTGTGCCACCCAGGCACCCCAAAGATTCCTTATCTTTCTGGGTAAATACAAAAGTATTCACATATGAAATGATGTTATTTATGTAATTTGCTTCAAAATAATATGGTAAGGGATAAGTGAATGTAGATACAGATAAAACAAGATGAATTTGAGTTGACAGTCCCTGAAGCTAGGTGACAGAGCCATGACGACTCATTATCCAATACTGTCTACTTTATATGTGTTTGAAATTCTCCATAATACAAAGTCTTTAAAAATGAATCAATTCTGTAGTTATAAAGAACACTGTTTTGCTCTGACTTCTAAAAATTGTATCTAAGAATTATGTTTTCTGGGGCGCCTGAGTGGCTCTGTCAGTTAAGCCTCCAACTTCGGCTCAGGTCAGATCTCGTGTTCATGGGTTCGAGCCCCGCCTTAGGCTCTGTGCTGACAGCTAGCTCAGAGCCTGGAGCCTGCTTCCGGTTCTGTGTCTCCTTCTCTCTCTGCCCCTCCCCCTCTCATGCTCTGTCTCTCTCTGTATCAAAAATAAATAAAACATTAAAAAAATTTTTTTAAAGAATTATGTTTTCATGTCTAAAAATGGCTAGATACAAATTTACAGTCATAAAATGATGTTAAACAGTTTAAAAAGTTCTACAATGGGGAGCCTGGGTGGCTCAGTTGGTTAAGGGTCCAACTTTAGCTCAGGTCATGACCTCATGTTTGTGAGTTCAAGCCCCCCTCCCACCCCCATTGGGCTGCTGACAGCTCAGAGTCTGGGGCCTGCTTCAGATTCTGTGTCCCCCTCGCTCTCTGCCCCACCCCCACGTGTGTGTGTGTTTGTGTGTGTGTGCACGTGCACATGCGCACACGCTCTCTCAAAAATAAACATTAAAAAAATAATAAAGCTCTATAATTAAATTATCTTAACTTTTTAATCATCTAAGGTTCCTCAATTTTCAAACATTTCATTAATCCTTTACCTTAATTTTTTTTTTTTAGAAAGAGAGAGCACATGTGCAAAAGCAGGGGAGGAGCAGAGGTAGGGAGTGGGGGGCAGGGAGGGAGGGAGAGAGGGAGAGAGGGAGAGAGGGAGAGGGAGAGAGAGAGAGAGAGAGAGAGAGAGAGAGAGAGAGAGAGAGAGAGAGAGAATCAGTCTCAAGCAGGCTCCAGGCTCAGCATGGAGCCCAACATGGGGGCTCAATCTTATAATCGTGAGATCATGACTTGACTTGAGCTGAAATCAAGTCAGAAGTTTGACTGACCACCCAAATGCCCCTACTTTAGATTTTATAAACATCTTCTATTGCATTATTTTCTCAGAAAATTTTCACAGGACATGCTGTAAAACAGCACAAACATTTACATTACAACTTTAATGGTTATAAATAAAAAGGTCTAAAAAAGTACTAACAAAAGTAAGAAATGGTTCCTAGGCTCTCTTCAGGAAGTTAAAGTCATTAAGTTAATGGATTTATTTTTAGACTCCAAAGTTTGCAAATTACTATTACAGATTTTCTCTTTCAAAATATATTAAGGGTGCCATAATTTATTCACTGTGAGCTCAAAAAGACACATTTACGACATAAATCTACAGCTAATATCTCAAAATCATTTCTGTTCAGTTCTACACACAAACTCAAATGTTTGAAATAGTTATTTCATCTTTTCCTGACTCTAAAATGCTTTTAACTTAATATGAGTGGGTTTAGTGAATTTGGGCTCTGGAGTAGTACTGAGGTAGGGTTGAAAGGAAAATAAATGATTCACTTACACTTTTAATATATTAGTTTTTAAATTAAAATCAAACTTCCTTGGGGCAAATTTTGCATTTTTAAAATACTTCCTACAGAGGCTTACTGGCCTAAAGTCCATGTTAACCTTCCAAGCATCTCCAAATCAATAAAATATATAAATCCTTTAAAAATGTACCTTTAAACACACACATTATAATTATTATATAAGTCACTATCCTTACCAGTAAATTTTTTCAAATCTCCTAAAGGACCCCTTTGATCTCAAATGCGTGATGATCTCTGGCAGATAATTTTAGATTCTGTAAGTAATTTGCTGCCTTTCTTTTAAAAAAATCTATAATAATCCAGACTTCTTACTTTTCCAATATGGCTTCTTCATAAATGTTCTTGAAATACAGTCAAGAAACTGCATTAAATGTGTTGAATGTTTTGCTTATAATAATATTGTGCCTCTATGGTATTTTCATAATCCCAATAACTTAAAAACACTTTTTGAATATATATAAGGTCTACTGAGTCATTGTCAGTTCAAGGCTACAAGCCACTCTGTGGTTAAATGATTACATCAGACCAGCGTAAGGGTTGAGCTGGCACTTTGCAGGTTTAAATATCTTGGCTCTCCAAAGCCTGTGTGGGGGCTGCAGTTTGGCATAAAATTCTCAGCCGGATGCAGATAATTTCTCCGAAAAATGTTTTTAAATGGCTAAGAGGTTTTTTTTTTTTTAGCTTTTTCAAAATGTTGGAGAAAGCATACATTAGAACCAGGTTCAAATTTATGAGGCTCTTCTCCTTAAAATGTTCCCATCCCCATAGACAACCCAAAGACAGCAAAATGATCCCAAACTTAAAGACTTTCAATCAAGTACAAAACCTCGCACTTACATGAGTTTCAGTGCAAGTTCAAAAAGCAGAATAAGCTGCTGCCAATTATATAGGTAAACACGGGGGCTTCTTTGAAAATATAAATATTTGCTAAGCCCTCTGTGCTTATGATTATACGTTGCCCTTGGTCATTTTGGTTTCCATGCCTGCAGTTTTATTTCTATTTTTCCACTCAAATATTACTTTCCTTACTCCCACAACAACTTGTGAGATTGGTACCAATATTAACAGTTTTGTCAATAAATACAGGCAGAGATGCTAGGTACCTGGGCCTCATAACCCCTCCCATAATCGAAAGAGCTGACCAGCACTCGTCCATACTGTCAAGGTCATGAAGGAAAGACTGAGAAACTGCCACAACCTAAACAGACATGGAGATGAACTGTAATGTGGTATCTTGGATGGGATCCTGGACAGAAAAAGAACATTAGGAACAAAAAAAACTAAGAGATTCTGAATAAAGTATGGGCTTTAGTTAATAATACTGTATCAATATTGGCTCATCAATGTGACATATGAATCACAGTAATGTAAGACATTAACAATAGGGGAAACTGAATGTGGGGCATACAGAAATACTCTGTACTATCTTTGCAATAATTCTGTAAATCTGAACCTAAAAATTCTATAACATAAAGTTCTAAAATTAAAAGTTTATTAGAGTTTATTCACTCATCAGGCCCTGTATACTAAAGCACACAAAGCAAGCTAATTGGAAGGCCAGCCTTTGAAACAGTGGAGAATGTGAAATAATCAATTTCAAGACTCTGAAGGAATATAATCAATAGTTAACTGCACATTTTTCTTTAAAAATATATAATAAAAATTTGACTCCTCTGAAAACCTAATGCGTATACATGAAGTTCATAACTATTTCCAGAAGTGTACTTAACAGCAGGTGGCTACAAAGTAAAGATATCAAAAATTTCTGTAATCCTCAATACCACAGGAGGAAAAAAAACTACCTAGATTATTACCGTCTCACAAAAGCTTCAATGTCTTTTTCTAAAAAGGAAAACAAAACCTAAGGCTACAGTAGTTTCTTCAAATCAGAGGCTGCGCTAGTAATGAATAATCTCTTGCTTTGTATCCCAAACCCCTTACAATTTTACCTCGATCTACCTCTGTAACTGCATTTTCTAATACTTGCCTATACACACTCTCCTCCAACAAAACTAGTTGGCTCGGTGCTTCCAATAAGCTATTTTTGGTTCGTGAGGCTTCTCTGGAAGCTTTGTCCCCCTGCCTACAGTGCACCATCCTCTCTGTTCATTTCCTAAAGCCTACCCCCTGCTTGGAAACCTAACTAAAACCCTCCAACCTCTATGAAGCCTCAGATCGCCACAGACTCCACCTCATCAGAACTCCTGTGCCATTAATGTGGTACACTTACCATATTCATTCATTTCAAAAATACATATATTAGTGTGTACTTACTAAGTCCTATACCACAAGTAAGTGTTCTAAATTAAAGATGAATAAGGCATGGTCTCTGCTTCAAGGTGCTCGGGGAATGGTAGAAAAGACAAAAATGGAAACACACAATTACCAGACAAAATAGTAGTGCTCCAGAGATAGTATAAGGTGCCATGACAATATATTACAATTTGCTACAACATTTCTCTTTTTAAATTTAAGTCCTGTTTCCCCAAATAATCCAAGGTCCTCTTGAGAGACTACTGAATACTGAGAACAAACCAAGGGCTGAAGGGGAAGGGGGAGGGTGATGGTCACGGAGGGGGGCACTTGTGGGGAGAAGCACTGGGTGTTATATGGAAACCAATCTGACAATAAACTATTATCAAATAAATAAATAAATAAAAGCTGAATTGTAATAAATAAATAAATAAAAGAATGAGTAAAAAAAAAATAAAGGTGGAGTTCTTCATCTCCAACTCAATGCTGTGTGTATGCTAGCCCAAAAACAATTCTGATGTAGTTTCACTAAAATTTTCATTCCATTCTTATTTCTTAAGAGAAACATGGCTAGAGTACCTGTTCATAGCCATTAGACTTACGATGAATTAAGACTGTTTTTAATAAGTTATTAACCATAAACAACTATTAGTTACTAAGAATTCAAAAATTATCACCAGTTCAGTTAACAGCCTTAAATGGCCCTTGGTCTTTTTTTTATGAGAAACATTTAAAAATAAAGAAAAAGAAAGGCCTGGTTTGCGATATATCTTTTATTTGCCTGGGGAAGTACTAACCATCAGAACAGGTCGAAAGAACAGAAGCCAACTTTAAAAGGTGCTTCAGATGAGTCTGTAACGTCATTGGAGACGTGCTTATGATAGTATATAAGGTAAAAATCACTGACAACTGTGGAGGACATATGTGCAGGTGACACAGAGAAAAACACTGGGAATAAATACATTAACATCATTCTATATGAACACTCTAAATTGTGAGCAATTTGTTTTCTTGGCACTTGCCTATATTTGACATGTTATTAATAACAAAAATACGTTACCATAATTTTAAAGCCCAACTCTCGGAGGAGAATGCTAGAGAGAGTAGAAGGTGATAAAGAGAAGATGACAAAGGAAGTCAACCAACCAAAGGCAATGAACTCCAAACACCGATCATGAGCTAACTCCTCGGGGCTAGCAAATTCTTAAGCTGAAATGCATCACGTGCAACTCAGTACTTCATTTTCCCAAAAGCATTCCTGCAAATTCAGTCGAGTAAATCAAAACTGGTAACATCTGCTAAATGTTACATTTGCCATTGGATTTCAAAAAATAACTTGGTTTGCCTTTTTTTTTCATTTGTCTTCTGAGAGTGAACATTTTAAATGTCCCTTGTTTGTACTTTCAAGATGTTCTGTTTTTCTACAACTGTGCTTTTAAAGCCCTCTTTATGACACATGCCGTCAAAATTATGTGTGTACATACACACGTATATATATTAATATTCTGCTCCTTAATCTACAACTAGTTGTAATAGCAATGCCTTTGGAAAAATAGATGAAATCATAAATGAATGTTTTTAAACCAGAGCCTTCCACTGTCTCCCCTAAGGAAGGACATTTTACAAAGAATAACATGGACACTCCTCCTACCTCATAAAATGTTTCCATGGCTGGTAAGTAAAAATAGTGATATTTGGTAGAAGTACAAATAGAGATTTTAACTCATCAGCACATAAACCAATTTTGCATCAAAATTTCTAGTTCTCTCATATTTACTTGGATCATACATTAACGCTTCCTTTGAATCTAAGCATCCTTTGAATTCAACTCGAGGAAGCAACAGATGCCACCTGTAAGTAATGTTTACCCTTATTTCTACCTTAGAAAAACCTACTGGAACTTAAAGTTTAGGTTTTCATAAAAAAGGAAGTACACTGTTTTCGAACATTTTACCAATTAATGTTACTGAACATTTTTATTAACATCAAACATTCTCAATTAATACTTTGTATTAATTCTGTATTCTTGCCAAAGTGAGTCATATTTTATAGTCCACTGAAATTTCTTGTATTTTTGCTATGAAAGTAAAGGGTAAAATTATATGTTCTCAAAAATGCAAGACAACTGACTTCTGCTTTTACCCTGGGGACATTTGCAAATTCCAGGCACAAGAGGGAGGCTGAGAATCCAGGCTTTGCACAGTCATAAAGCTGCTGCTGGACTCAGAAAAAAATCATTAGAACTTTTGGCAGAGTCTTGAGAGATATCAAACATGTAGCCAGTTACCCTCAAGACATCTGATGACTTATAGGGCCACCCATGCGCAAGAAACTAAAACCAAGCAAGTAGCTCTGAAAAGCAGGTACTCTGAAAGCTATCACAGTCTTATAATGGAAATTTTAGGATTTCAAATCTAGTGGGACAAAGATTCATGCTGTTGGTATTTGAATATTTGGTAAATGATGTGGTATTCTACTTTAAAATATTTTATAGGCCAAGATACTTAGAAGTGTCTAGGAACACTGACCACTCCAGACTTCCAGAAAAAAACAGAAACAAAACCCCTGAAGAGCTCTACCTCAGAGATCACAGTGAAGCGCAGGTCGATGGCCCTCACTAACGCCGTAAACCAGCCTCAACCCAGCAAAGTCCTGTCTAGCTTCAGGTGACCAATCAACACTCTCCACCTATGAGAGGGGACAATGAACCGTCTCTCTGTAAGATGACCATATCATCTGGAGCCTTGATGGTTGTTTTTTCTTTTAAACAGGAATGTCTGACATTAACTCAAAACTACAAAAAACACCAAATATAGAACCATATGACTGATAACCAAAGAAAAAAGCAGGCAAAATAAATAGACCCTAGGATAGTCCAGATATCAGAACTAGTTCACAAGGTCTTAAAAATAAATAGGATCAGCATGTGCGACAAAATGGCAAAACTACAGAAAAACAGAAAAGTTTACCAAAGCACTGTGGAAGTGAAAAACATATTGCCTAAAATTAAGAACTCATTAAATGGACTAACAGTAGAGTAGACACAACAGAACACAAGACACTGGAAGATACACTTCGCATTGTCTAGTTGTGCTAGTCATTTACTGCCGCTCCTCTTCCCAACCTACTCATCTTTGTCCTATTTATGAAACCGGAACTGGACCCTGCAAACACTTTTCCTTTGCCAGCTGGTGCGACGCTTAGCTTGTCAGTACAAAGTGATGGATGGATGGTGCAAGGCATAACAGAGGGAGAAGCTTCCGACCCAGGTTCTGAGGTGTGTTCATAGCTGCCCCTATGGTGCAACTGCTAGGGGCACGCAGGAGACCCGGTAGTGCCACCCTCCAGCCTGCAGAATTGGCACCCAGCCCATTTCCGCTCGCCACACTGGCCCACCAGCACCCTGTAGGCCACACCAGTTCCGGCCTGCGGCACCTGTGAGTTTAGGTCTCCATAATCCTGCCGTCACACCCTCTCCAACAAGGAGGACGGGAAGTCAGCCCGGGGCAGGGAAGGGAGAGCTGGGGAAGGAGCCTTCTAAGTTTTGTTCCCTCTTAGGTATTCACTCTGGGCCATGGAATAACTGCTTTCTACAACCACTGTGCTTTGCATTCTTTGGAATGCTCTTCTACTCCATGAAATAGCTAATAAGTCTCTTTACTCAATTTCCCAATTCGAGTTCCTGGTATGGTTTCTGCCTCCTGACTAAACTCCGAATGACAAACTGGTCAAGCTTCATTTTAAGTGTATCATATTTGTACTTTCAAGATGTTCCGTTTTCCTACAACTGTGCTTTTAAGGCCTAGTTTATAACACATACCTTCAAAAGCATACCTGTGTATGCACATGCATATATATTAATCTCTCCTTACCCTTCCACACCACATGGTCCAGCAGGAGGGCCCTTCCCTATATACCCCCCAGAAATGCACGCACATACTCACTGAAACAGACACAAGAATATTCTTGAGAGCACTGTCCACAACAGCAAAATCCTGAAAAGAATCCAAATGTCAATTGGACAAATAAACTATGCTCTGCACTCATGCCATGGAATGAGCAAACAACAAACTACAGGGGTGAAGCCCACAAATGAATGTGGGGTGATGAGGTGCCCAGTGGCTCAGTCGGTTAAGGGTCCGACTCCTGATTTCGGCTCAGGTCATGATCTCACAGTTCGTGAGTTCGAACCCCATATCGAACTGCTATTTCTGATCTAAGTGTTGGTTACATGATATGTTTACTGTTTGGAAATCCTCCATGTAACACACTTGTGATTTGTACACTCTTCTGTAGATACATCATTGTTCTATAAAGAATCACTTATAACTGATCACAGAACCCGCTCCTAAGTCTCCGACACTTCCTATGCAGGGAGCTGGTAAAGCGCCCCTCCCACTCCCCCCACAGCACCACGTGCACCTACCTCCATCCCTGCACATATCACCGCAGGCTGCAGCCCCATTCACTTCTCTGGCTTGAGATTATGTTCAGCTTTAGGGCTAAAGAGAAGCCTTTTAGGGGTCTCTAATGAGGCAGTAAATAAATATTTGAAAAATGACAGAGATCGCCGTTTTAAAATCTACCGTAGACCACGGCACAGGGAAGCGTCTCGAAATAGGGGTACCACACATCTGGATAGCATTTTGCAACCATGGGCCATGCAGCCCAACTCAGCAAAGTGCACAGGGGATGGGCACTGTTTTGCAAGGACACATTTAAAGATGTCCTTGTGGAGGTAGCACAGTGAAGAAAGAGCAAGGGAGAAGTGACAAGGTGTGAGCACAAGCCTTCTTTCTACACTTACATTCCATCTGAGCAAAACAGTAAGCGAAGGAATGAGTAACATCAGATTCCCTGCCATGAAGATACTTGTCCCAAACCCAAGACCACTCTCACCTTCTTCAAACCAGGAAGTCAGATATCAGTGGCTTCCACTTTTGCTATAATTGCAACACATGTCCTTCTCATTTAAACTTCTGAACCACCCTTCCTTCTTGGTGCAATTTTATTTTAAATTAAAGGGAATTATCATTACTTTTGGGGAAAGAATTTCACAATGCCCTTTGGGTAGCCAAACATACCACAGGGCATTGCAAAACCGAGGCTGAAAATCATTGCCTCGGAGATTCTGTTAACTGATTTTTATCTCCCAGTTTCTCTAAAACTGAATCTCTTCTATTTTGAAATTTTCACCTAGAACATATTTTCTAGTTTTGGAAACCAACAAATCTCTTAATAAAAATACACACATGCATGCATTGTGCACCTCTACACACCAGACATTCTTCTAGATACTAGGACATGGCAGTGAAGAAAATGAATTCGTTCTCTCATGAGGCCTCCATTCCAGTGAAGAAGCAAGGGGAACTCTCTATCCCAATCTGCCTGGGACTACCCAGTTTCAGCACTGAGTGTACCACATCCCAGAAAGCCCATCCCCCTCAGGCACACGAAGGCCACTGGTCACCCTGGGACAGAGATGCCAAATAAATAAGCAACCAAAAATCTATAGAATAGTAATAAGTGCAAAGAAGGCAATAAAGCATGATTTAAAAATGAGAGAGTAAGGGGGAAGGTGTTACTACTACTTTGTATCAGAACACCGGGAAAGGTCTCTCTGATACAGTAACATCTGAAAATAGGAGGGAAGCAAGCTGTTCAGATAAATGGGGGAAGGGAGTTCTGAATGAAAATGGTGGACAGCAATTCTCTAGCTGGATTTAGATTCAATGCAATTCCAAAATCCCAGCTAGATTCTTAGAAGAAGCTGAAAGCTGATCCTAGGAAATGCAAGGGACCCACAATAGTCAAAGCAATCCTGGAAAAGGACAAAGTTGGAAAACTCGGACTTCACAATTTCAAAACTTATTACAAAGTCACAGCAGTCAAGACAGGGTACTGTATAAGGTTAAAATACAGATCAGATCAATAGAAATGAAAGTTCAGAAAAACACCCTCACATTTACAGTCAACTGAATTTCAACAAGAATTCAAAAAACTATTGGAAAAAATCATTTTTCCAATAAATCATATTTAGACATCTGGATCTCTACTTATAAAACAATGAAGTAGGGGCCCCTATCTCACAAAATATACAAAAATTAACCTGAAATGGACCAAATATCTAAATGTCAGAGCAAAAATTACAGAAGTTTTTAAGGACAACAGTAAGATTTCATAACCTCAGACTAGGCAATGGTTTCTTAGATATGAAATCAGAGCCACACATGACAAAATAAAATGTAAAGAAGTTAGACTTTTTTCTTGTCCTCCACATACTACCTAGAAAGTTAAAAGACAACCCACAGAATGGAAGAAAATTCTGACAAGTCGTACATCTTCTATCCAGAATATACAAAGAACTCTTATACCTCAACAACAGAAGGCAAATAACTCAATTTAAAAAATGGGCAAAGGAGCTGAACAGACACTTCTCCAAAGAAGTTTTTAAAATGGCCAATAAGCACATGAAAAGATGCAAAACATCATTAGCCACCAGCAACAAACAAACCAAAACCACAATGAGATACCACTTCACAGGCTATAATCAAAAATGCAGATAATAACACATGTTGGTTACTTGGATGTGGAGAAGCTGGAACACTTATATACTGCTGGTGTGCGTGTAAAATGGTAGAGCCACTTTGGAACGCAGTCTGGGAGTTCCTCAAAAAGCTAAACGTGGTTACCATTTGACACAGCAATTCCACTCCTAGGGATATACCCAAGAGAAATTACGACAGTACTGATAATGGCCAAAACACAAAAACAAACCAAATGTCTATTAACTGACAATGGATAAGTAAAATGTGGCCTATGCGTACAATGTAATATTATTCAGCAATACATAACGAAGTAGTGATATATGACACATTGAAAACTGTATGCTGATGAAATTGGTCAGTCACAAGGGATCACACATTGTATGATTCCACTTATATGAAATGTCCAGAACAGGCAAATCCACAGAGACAGAATGTAGAATCGTTTCTGCTTAGAGTGGATACAGGTGGGAGTGAGGAGGATAAGGAAGTGACTGTTAACGTCTAAATTTGACTTTGATGATGTTAACTCAACACTGTGATGATCATTTCACAATATACACAAATATCAAATCATCCTGCTGTACACTTCAAAGTAATATGTTAAAATGTCAATTATACTTCAATTTTTAAAAATGTAAATTCAACTGTGGCAATGGTTGCACAACTCTGTGAATATACTAAAAACCACTGAATTATATACTTTAAGTGGGTAGATTACATGGCACATAAACTGTCTCAATAAAGCTGTTAGTTAAAAAAAAAAAAGAAGGGGTGCCTGGGTGGCTCAGTGAGTTAAGCATCCGGCTTCGGCTCAGGTCATGATCTCATGGTTTGTGGGTCTGGGCCCCGCATTGGGCTCTGTGCTGACAGCTAGCTCAGAGCCTGGAGCCTGCTACAGATTCTGTGTCTCTTTCTCTCTTTGACCCTCCCCTGCTCGCGCTCTGTCTCTCAAAAATAAATAAAAAAACATTAAAAAAAAAAAAAAGAAATGGAGCTGTCCGCAAAATGGAAAATGATACCTCACTGGAAACAATGTCAAGCAAAGACAAATGGCCTTCTGTTGGAGACGTTACTATAAAAGATGGGTTCAATTAGTGATTCCCAATAACAGTTCACAAACTAATACACAGAAATGGCCCAGAGACTTTAATGACTCTTTGGCTCCGTAACAGTGTAATTCGCTATTCCTGTATTTTTAACAGGCTTCCTAAATTATTCTAATGGCCAGAAGTGGAAACCACTGGCCAACTACAGTTATAACTCCATGATTTTACGATTCTCTGGTGTCCATGAGATTATCTGTTTCTGCTGTCTGTCTAGTCTTCATCTGGTGCTACTATCTAGTATTTTGCATTCATCTGAGGATCTCAAAGTCCTTAATGAAACTTGTCTCTGTGAATGAAGAGCATGAGTTTGGAAAGAGGTGACTTCATCTGATGGATTAGAGCACCTCACATATTTTCATTGACTTTATGTGCATCCTTTATTTAAGTTACTTCAAATCCTTTCATGGAAAGAAGCCAGTTTAAATAAATTAAATAAATAAAAGATCACATATATTCTCAAAAAGTGTATTTCTCAAACTGGCACACATTTGTTTCTCAAGTATTTGCAGCTTAATATACTTTTTATTAAAGAGCACAAGCATATTATGGAATCAAATGCAAATTAATTTTTATTAATTTTGAAGATAAAACCCAGGAACTTCAAGGAAATTCCATATTTGCCTCAGCAACTACTTTGGACTACGCTCCCAGAATCTAACGGTGCCTATTCATTCCCTCCTGCAATTAGGACTTCAGGGGGAAAATCCAAAAACTCTAGACATCCTGTTCTCTACTCCACGGGTGATGTATATGTAATCCTTCCTTCATTCAGAACCATATATAACAAATCAGGTTATTAGTGACTGTGCTCTGCACAGTGTAGGAAGGAAGGAAAAAAGGCTGAAATGAATTGAAGAATTAAACCACTGCCTATTAACAACTGAGGGAAAAATCCTTTGGAGGCATGCTATCCTCAGGGAGACGTGTGCTGACATTTGTCCTGTCATCCTAGTGTTCTAGCCAGATGACAGTGAGCATCCAGGGCACCTCTAGGGCTGGGTGGACCTCACCAGCTGGCAGCGGGTGTCCCATGGTTGCTTTTCTAGACATGCCTAAACCACCGGTCCCGGAAAAAGCACTGGGGAGCCTGCTTGAGTCCTTAGACTGACTATTGCTGAAGAAAGCATTCCCCTAGATTTGTCATCCTTCTCTTAGACACAGCGCTTTGATTTCTTTTTTTTTTTGTGGCTGTTCCTCTTCAGCTAATTTCTCAAAAACATCTGCAAAAACTTCACTCAGGGACTAAGTAATAAGATGAGTCGAGTTATAATATCAGCTGTAACACAACTATATAATTCTAGGTCAAGTTTCTCAATGTTAGAATAGAAAAGTAGTGGGGCACCTGGGTGGCTCAGTTGGTTAAGCAACCGACTCTGGATTCTGGCTCAAGTCATGATCTCAGGGTGGTGAGATCGAGCCCGCGTCACACTCTGCACTGGATGTGCAAGTCTCCTTGAGATTCTCTCTCCCCCCTCTACCCTCCCCCGCTTGCATTGCTCACTCTTGCACAGGTGCTCTCTCTCTCAAAAAATAAAAAAAAGAATTTCAAAACCCATAAAAAAATAAAATAAAATAGAAAAGTGGAATAAGCTGAAACTTGAAGTCCTTCTTGGCTTTTAAATTCTACACTCTCACAAAACTTTTCAATATTCAAGATATGCCTTGCAAAGTTTAAAGGCAATTCCAAAAAAAAAAAGTTATAAACATTTCTTATCCTTTCCTTCACATATTCCTTCTTGTATCATCCTAGCTCAAAGCCCTTTTTTCTCCCTCCCCCAGATTTTTGCCACAGTCCTCAGTTCTGCTCCTCAACCTTTCCTTGATCCATTTTATTGATCACATTGCTATTAAACGATTCTGTAATTATCATTTCCTTCAGTGGCTCTTAACCTAGCATTTAATGCTCTCCACAATCTTGTCCCAACTTCCCTCTCTAACCTTTTCCAGTCTTTCTTTATATTAACTTACACTTCAGCAAACCTTCCAGTACCTTCTTCTATGATATATTAGACATTTCATTTGTTTTATATCATCCCCCCTATTTGAAATTCTCTCTGCCACACTCCCCACTTAGGACCCATTCTTTGAGAATGAGTTCAAGTCTCATCTCTACTACAATGCCTTTTCTGACAACCTTCTTTAAATTCCCAGAGCACTTAGCCTGTAATACATCTTTGGCCTTCAGCACGTTACCCTCCACCCAGGAGATTTAACACAAAAGAAGTCTGTAGAGATACTTCCGCCTCTTTTACCCCAGGTAAGGCCCCTCTGCTTCAACATGGGGTCAACGTGTAATACACAGCATCCAAAGGGACCAATGCTGAAACTATGCATTTTTAAAAATCAATTAACAGTTTGAGTGTAATTATTAGAAATTTTGCAACAAACCCAGCCTACTCTTGCCAATTGCACTTTTACAGCTGTGTTCTAAAATTTAAGATAATTCTTTAGGTTTAGGGTTAAAACTTCCTGTTTAACACTTCCCTTTTTAAAAAGGGAGGGGGCGGACAAGATTTCAAAGTCATCGAAAATTTTAATTACAAAACTTTGAGACAAGAAAGACCAAGCAAAGAACATAGCTTAGAACAATAAAACCCTCTGATAGTATAGACATCATAACAAAATTGAACTTGCGAAGAGAAAGAAAGAGACATTTTGTCTGCTCAGACCTTTTAAACAAAATGGCACATGTTTTTCTCCACGAGCAATGTGAAACACACAATTTTTTATGTAAACCACATGTGCTCTGACAAGTACCACTGCTCCTTTCCCTGCTTTAACCTCAGAAATATTTTACTTTAACTACAAAGTTTTTGGTCTTGCTTAATAAAGAACACTTAATCTGGTCTTTACCCTTCTGATACTGAGATAATATGGATGCAAGTCCAAATTTGCCACTTTCACTTCTATCCAGAATAGACCTCTTGAACAAGCTCTGTGATGAAGTGTTAGTAAACTTTAGAAAATTGATTGCAGGCATGAACTATTAAGTTAAAATAAAGAAATCTCTTCAACATGTCTCTTTAAGCTGAAGTAAAATATTTTAATCAATATACTACAGATTTCAATTCAAAATAGTCTGAAAATAAAACAGCAATGAAAAAAATCTTTAAACTATTTTGGCACACAAAGAGTTGTACTTATTTCAGAGGACAGAGGGGGAAAAAATCCCACATGTTTGGCAAATTTATCTGTCAAGCAATTGTCAAAAGCTAATTTTATTTTCCTTCAACAAACAAAGATCATCCAAAATGAGCCTGCAGTACTCACGTGCAAAGCCGAAGGATCTGGAAGGAATTCAGCATCTTCTCCAAAGATAAAATCAGGGGGCAGCTCTGGGTATTGGGCATTGAAAATGATATCCCCTGAAAGAAAAGAAAACATCAGGCCTTTTGTATTTCCTTGCTAATTTATGAATGCTCTGAGGAATGCAGCACAAACACTTCTGGGAAAGAAAAAAAAAGTTTACATTTAGTTTAACAAAAAGAAAAAAATTTGAGGGGCGCCTGGATGACTCTATCAGTTCAGCGTCCAACTCTTGATTTCAGTTCAGGTTATGATCTCACGGTTCGTGAGTTCAAGCCCTGCATCAGGCTCTACTCTGTCACATTCTCTCTGCTTGGGATTTTCTCTCACCTCTCTCTCAGCCCCTTCCGGGCATTCTCTCTCTAGCTCTCTCTCCCCCACTCCAAAATAAATAAATGATTTTTGAAAAGCATTTTCTAAGTGATTAATTCTTCAAATGGAAGAAATGATATCATCTTTTGTATTAGTACCTACAACATGGAATCAAAAAAGTTTTGTCTCCTACCACACTACAAATAAAAATACCCAAGTAGAAAAGTGGAAGCATTCGCATCCGAACTTCATGAAAATTCTTCTATAGGAAATGTTACTGTCCAATCACTGCCTGCTAATTAATAAGCCTTTCCTAAAGCATGTTTCTCTAAAGATAAAGACCTTGCCTTGAAGAAACTAAACATACAAACTTCTGGTATAATGGAAAGAATATTTGGCGTGGAATCCAAACGGTCAGCTTTATATCCACAATGTATCCTAATTATTTATTAGCTCAACTCATCTTAAGGCAAATTTTAACTTCCTTACACTTCAGTTTCTTCATCAGTAAAAGGGGATCTAGTAGTGCTGGTGTCACAGATTTGACGTGAGAATAAATCATGGCAGCTGGAGATGGGAGCATCAGTTATTACTGATATCATCTTGAAACACAAGACAAATTACAAAGTCACCTAAGAAATGCGTGTTGTTAAGTTCTTTCCCTTCTGATCCTTTCCTGTCTCCTTCTTTAGCTCTTTTCCCTCCTCTGGTCACCCCAAGAACCAGTACTCATCATTCTGCTAATACCAGCCAGAGCAGGTTAGTGTGTCGACAACTGAACACACATACTGGGTTCTAGCGTATGAGTGTGTATACAAGTGCACACGCACCTAACCTCTGCACCCATGCACAGTTTTGTCAGTCCAATCATGTTTCCTGCTCAAACAAGGCCTTCACAGTAATATCCAAATTGATAGACTTCAGTTCTCACTGGAGCCTTTCTACCTCCATGTACTATGTATTTCGATCTCAAACTTAGTAAGTCTAAAAACATGCTCATGACTGTCCCTTTTCTCACTCCTCACTTCCCCTAGCTGGTTTTCTTATTTCTAGGGATGCCTTGATCCTCCATGCTCTGACTTTAGTGTCCTCTTTGACCTCACGCGCACCCTTTATACTATTAGAAAGCCAGTCATCTCAATTCTCCCTCCAAAATGTTTCTTGTATGGGTATTTCCTGCTAATAGCTCTGTCCAGGCCCAGGTGACCTAGTTCATGCATTCATGCATCCAACAAAAAAAGTAAAATTGAATTCTGCTCTAGCCACTATGCTAGCCACTAAAAATAAAAGAAAAAATGCTATTCTTTAAGAATCAACAGACTAGAAGAATTCAATGATAATCACACCCTCTTAAATGGGCTCCTGAAACAAGTTTCTCTCCAGCCCATAATATATACTATCACCAAGTAAACGTTCTTAAAGTATTGCTTTGCCTCAAAACTTTCTGCCTCAAAAAACTTCAGTGATTTGCTAATGCCAAATGGAGTAAGGGCAAACCTTTCAAACTAGCCCTTAAAGGCCTCTGCAATACGATGTTCCTACTTATTGGTTCACCCTTCTGTCTACAAGCCAATACCAACCTTCCATTCCAGTCGATATGATCTGCTTACTGGCCTCCAAACTATGACACCTACTTGAAATACTCTTTCCCCTTGCTCAGTCCATACCCATCCTTTATAAGTCCACTTAATTACCTTGTCTGGCATGAAGACTTGCCTAATAAATCCAGTAGACACCAATCATCATATACTGACTAGTTATGCCACTCACTTGACTATTTGGCTGTAGTATTATATTGTTTTTTCCTGTTCTACTCATTCCAAAAACTCATAATAAGCACACGGTATGTGTGAGGCACTGTGATGCACACTGTGCCAATACAGAGATGGCTCTCCTCAAGGAGCCTACGTTGAGTTAGGGAGACAGAACATACACAGAAGCACAAATACAGAGCAGTACAAGGACAAACACTTGACTTCCTAAATATCTTACAAGCATTCAGAGAATAAACATGCTTATACTTATTTCATGTTTCCAATGGGGCAAAGTGTAACATACAGAATATATTCAAGAATTGTTCAATATATTAAAAAATTCTATTTTCTGAATTGGATATCTAAGTGCTGTTGATCTATAATTAGGAATAAAGTGCAGAAGAGTTACTTCCACCTCTTTCTGTAGAGAATAAATATGAGCAAGAAAATACAGCCTTTGTATTTACTCAAGAAGAACAAACACACTACTTCAAAAAGCTATATGCACCCCTCTGTTTACCACAGTGTTATTTACAAACCAAAGATAAAGAAGCAACACAAGTGCCCATCAATAGATAAATGGGTAAAGAAAATGTGGTGTACATACATGACGAATTATTACTCAGCCATAAAAAAGAATGAGATTTGCAACAACATGAATGGACCTAGAAATTATAATGCTAAGTGAAATAAGTTAGAGAAAGACAAATATCATATGATTTCACTTATATTTGGAATTTAAGAAACTAAACAAAGAAAAAAAAAAAAGAGACAAACAACAACAAAAAAAAACCCCAGACTCTTAAATATAGAGAACAAACCAGAGAACAAACTGGTGGTTACCAGAGGGGAGGTGGGTGAGAAGATGGGGGAAATAGATAAAGGAGATTAAGAGGACACTTACTTTTTAAGTTTATTTATTTATTTTGAGAGAGGGAGAGAGACAGAGACAGAGAGCACATGTGTATGCATGAGTAAGGGAGGGGCAGAGAGAGAGGGAGAGAGAAAGATTCCCAAGCAGGGATTCTCAAACTCACAAACTGTAAGATCATGACCTGAGTCAGACGCTTAACCAACTGAGTCACTTAGGCGTCCCTAGAGTACAGTTATTTTGATGAGTGCTGAGAAAGGTATAGAATTGTTGAATTATATTGTACACCTGAAACTAATAAAACACTATATGTTAATCATACTGAAATGTTTTTTAAAAAAGGAAAATATACTTTTCAGAAGCTAGATGTAGAATTAAATTATCAAAAGTAGTATAATCACGACCACTTCTTCACCTTACCCACTATCATTATTCTGATTTTCAACTGTATCCATTACAAATTATAAACTTACTTCAAATGTGCTAACTATAAAGCATTAACCCAAACTAAGACTAAGAAACACCAGTAGAGATAATATGAGCATTCTGATTACTCATTCTTATTCAAATATACTCAGTACACACAATTCCTTAGAAGGACATATACATTAGAGATATGGTTTTAGAAGTCCCACGCTGGTTTACTTCAGTGACATTTAGAAAACAAATTCATAAAGATAACAGAGCAGAGGCATCAAAGTTTTGGAAAAAGCCAAGCTAGAATCTATTGTGCATCTTAATATTCAAAAAATAAGCAGCATGCTAAATTCCAATAGAAGTTTTGGGGGTGCCTGGGTGGCTCAGTTGTTTAAGCGTTTGACTTTGGTTCAGGTCATGATCTCACACTTTGAACTGCCAGCATAGAGCCTGTTTGGGATTCTGTCCCTCCCTCTCTCTCTGCCCCTTCCCCCACTCTCTCTCAAAATAAATAAATAAACTTAAAATAAAAAGTTTTATCACTTTTGTCACTACAAGAGGATATAAAGCTGGATTTTCAAGTTCCCAAAGTATCATTGTCAGTAATACATATTTCCAAACCACAAACATTAAAATCTGATCCAAGGAAATCCACTTTTGCCAATTCTACTCAACACTGGACTGGAGAGTCTAGCCAGGGCAATTAGGCAAGAAATAGAAATGAATGGCATCCAGATTGAAAGAAAAAGCAAAATTATCTCTGTACACAGATGACATGATTTTGCATATAGAAAATCCTAAGGAATACACACGCAAACACACACACACACACACACACACACACCCATCAAAATAAACAAGTTCACCAAGGTTGCAAGATACAAAATTAATGCATAGAATGAATTACATTTTTATAACACTAGCAATGAAAAATCCAAAAATGAATTTTTTTAAAAATCCATTTACAATAGCACCAAAAAGAATAAAATACTTAGGAATAAATTTAGACAAACAAGCAAAACTTGCACACTGAAAACTATAAAAATGTTGAAAGATATGGAAGAAGGCCTACATAAATGGAAAGACATCTCATGTTCATGGATCCGAAGCCTTAATATTGTTAAGATGACAATACTACCTAAATTAATCCACAGTTTTCATGCAATCCTATCAAAATGCTTACTGGCCTTTTTTTTTTTTTTTTTTGGCAGAAACTGGCAAAACAATCCTAAATGTCATACAGAAGTGCAAGGGTTCCAGCATGGCCCAAAAGCAATCTTAGAAAAAACCAAGTTGGAAGACATGCTTCCCAACTTCAAAACTTTTTACAGAGACACTCCAAATAAGACACTGTGGTACTAATGTAAGAACAGATATACTGATCAATGGAATAAAATTCAGTCTGGAAATACTTCCACATTTGTAGTCAACTGAATTTTTTTATGTTTAATTCAAGTATTCTTGACATAATATTAAATTAGTTTCAGGTGTACAACATAGTGATTCAACAACCACTATATACATTACACACATTACAAAGTGCTCACCATGCTACGTGTATTACAATATTATTGACTATATTACCTGTTATACTTTTCATCCTTGTGACTTATTTATTTTATTATAACCAACTGATTTTTGACCAGAGTGTCAAGACAATTCAGTGACGCAAAAAGAGTCTTCTCACCACCTCACACTCATAAAAAGTATTACTATTTAAAAAAAGAAGTGACTACTATAAAAAAAGAGAGAAAGATAATATAACAAGTGTTGGAGAGGCTGTGGAGAAACAGGAACCCCTGGGTACCGCTGATAAGAATGTAAAATGGCACAGCCGCTATGGGAAACAACATGGCATTACCTCAAAAATTAAAACACAGGATTACCATATGACTGAGCGATCCACCCCTCTGGGCATATACTTAAAAGAAGTGAAATCAGTGTTTTCAAACAGAAACTTGTACACCCATGTTCACAGCAGCATTATTCACAAAAGCCTAATGAAAACAACATGCAAACAAAACATGGTATACATATACAATGGAACATTATTCAGCCTTTAAAAAGAACATTCTGACACATCTATAATATGGATGTTGAAACTTGAGGGTGCTATGGTAAGTGACAATACGCCAGTCACAAGAAGACAAATACTTTGAGTCTACTTACATCAGGTACCAAGAGCAGACAAATCCACAGACAGAGAAGGAATGGTGGTTAGCAAGAGCTGGGGGAAGGGGTAACTTGGGAGCTATTTAACTGGTACAGAACTTTGGTTTTTAAAGATGAAAAAAGTTGTGGAGATTAGTTGTGCAACAATGTGAATACTGTTAACACTACTGAAATGTACACAAAAAATATTAAGATGGTGAATTTTGTTATTTTTACCACAAATTAAAATTTTTTTAAATAAAAGAATATGCTATTGACTGGATGTATCCCCCTTAAAAGTCATATGTTGAAACCTAATCCCCAGTGTGATGGTATTTGGAGGTGAGGCCTTTGATAGGTGAGCTCTCATGAACAAGATTAATCCCCTTATAAAAAAGACCCAAGAGAGCTCCCTTGCCCCCTTCTGCTATGGGAGGTTATAGTGAAAAGATAGACTATGAAGCAAGTGGCGGAACCTACCAGACACTGACTCTGACAGCACCTTGACCTCAGACTTCCCAGCCTCTGGCACAGTGAGAAATAGTGTTGTTTAAGTCCTTCAATATATGGTAATTTGTTATAGCAGCCTAAACAGACTAAGATAGTCTTTTTGAACCACTGGTGCTGTGCCACATGGTACTGGATAGCCACATGTAAAAAAATGAATGGGTCCCTAACTCACACCATATACAAAATTTAACTCAAAATGGATCAGAGACCTAAGTATAAGAGCAAAAACTATAAAACACTTTGAGGAAAATGTAAGACTATATCTTCATAACAAACAAAGTTTACTTAGATATGAATCAAAAGCACAAACAACAAAAGAAAAACTAGGTAAACTAACCTCCAAAAAGATTTTAAACTTTTGTCCTTCAAAGTACTTTATCTAGAAAGTGAATAGACAATCTGCAGAGAGGAAATACATGATTTGGCAAATCATGTATCTGATAAAGGACATATATCCAGAATATATAAAGAACTCATATACCTCAACATTAAAAAAGACAACCCAACTTAAAAATGGGCAAAAGAAGCATTATTTACAATAGCAAAACTATGGAAGCAGCTCAAGTGTTCGCTGATAGATAAATAGCTAAAGATGTAGTGTATACATACAATGGAATACTATTCAGCCATAAAAAAGAATCTTGCCATTTGCAACAACATGAATAAGCTAAAGAGTATAATGCTAAATGAAGTAAGTCAGGAAAGACAAACACCATATGCTTTCATTCATATGTGGAATTTAAGTAACAAAACAAATGAACAAAGGGAGAAAAAAGGAAGACAAACAAAAAACAGACACATAACTATAGAGAACAACCAAATGGTTACCAGAGGGAAGGTGAGGGGGATGGGTGAAATAGGTGATATGGATTAAGAGTATACTTCTCTTGATGAGCACTGAGTAACATATGGAAGTGTTGAGTCACTATATTGTACACCTGAAACTAATATAACACTGTATGTTAACTACACTGGAATTAAAATCTTTAAGAAAGAAAATTAACTTTAATAAATTAAGTAATTAAAAATTAAAACCGACAAAATATTTGAACAGACATTTCTCCAAAGATGACACAGACATGCTTAATAAGCATATGATAACATGCTCAACATCATTAAGTCATTAAGGAAATGAAAATCAAAACCACAATCTGATGCCACATCACACCAACTCCGATCACTATAATCAAAAAGAAAGAGTGCTGATCAGGATGCAGAAAAATGGGAGCCCTCATACTCTGCTGGTGGGAATATGAAATGGTGCCACCACTTTGAAACACAGGTTGGCAGTTCCTTGAAATGTTACATTTAGGGTTACCTGATGACCCATCAATTCCACTGCTAGGTACATACCTAAGAAAACTGAAAACGTATGTCCGCACAGGAGCTTGCATGTGAATGTTTGCAGCAGCAGTGTTCACAATGGCCAAAAAGTGGAAAAGCCCAAAGTCCATCAATTGACTAATGTAGAAATAAAATGTGGTATAGACATACGACGGAGTAGCATTCAGCTATAAAGAAGCACTGATACACATTACAAAGACGAAAGACCTTGAGAACTTTATGCTAAGTGAAAACAGACACAAAAGGCCACATACGGTGTATGATTACTATATAATTCCATTTGTAAGCAATGTCCATAATATGTAAATCCACAGAGACAGAAAACAGATTAACAGTTACCAGAGGCCAGGATGAGAGGAGGAGGGAGGGAATAATAATGATAATGAGTATAGTTTCCTTTGGTGGTAATGAAAATTAATGTTGAAATTGATACTGATGGTTGCACAGCCTTGTGAATGTATTTAAAAACCACTGAATTGTACACTTCAAAGAGTGAACTGGATGGTACACGAATTATTTCTCAATAATGCTGTTTTTCATCAGATGTAAAAATTTTTTCCACTTTAACCTTAAACACAAATAAATTAGAAAGTGTTTACTCAATGGTTATGAGTAAGTTTTCGATGAGCACTGGGGTTATATGGAAACCACCCTGACGATAAACTATAAAATATAAAAAATAAAAATAAATATAAATAAGTAAATAAATTAAAAGAAAATACAGTTGGGGAATTTTCCATTTAAAAAAACTCTACAATGAGCCCTTTTTAAAAGCAGAGAATACTTTTATAAGGTAAGTACTAATAAAGATCTGTTTTTCAAGAAGTTCCCCAAATGTCTCTTTCTAAAGGAAAATATTGGGAATACTGGTTTTTTTTTTAATTTTTGATTTTCATAAATTGTTAAAGAGCCAAAAGTATTTGAATAAACAATTTTCTTAAAAGAAACAACATATACCAAATTAGCATACCCTCAACGAAAAAAGATCCTTTTAGAGAGAGAGAGAGATTCCTATATTGCATACAGTAAAAACATTATACAAGTATTTTGTAAAACACAGAAGTAATTTAAACATCTTTCAGAATCTCACACGTTTACATTCAGAGTTTCTCAAACATTTTACCTTCGACCTCAAAGAACTCGTGAAACACTCTGCCTCAATATCTATAGCCTCTTTGGAATAAAATGCAGCATTGTTTTCTTGCTAGGGTGACTACTCAGTAAATCAGTCAAGGACTTTTATTAAAAACCCACCATGCACAGACGCACGTACTGGACACCTGGGGAGTTATACAGGAAGAAGAAAACATAGCACCTGACCTCAAGGCTGGGATGGTGGAGACAAGACCAACACAAATCATACAGAAGAGCAATAACACTGTATTTCCTTTATTTCACCCTGGAGAAGAGGATACGAACACAGAGTACACATTACTTGAATACTGCTTACTTCAACTTCTCATAAAAGGGGAAGAGTAGGCAAGAGAAAAAAGAAATAAAAATAGGATCAGAGGTGATACAAGGTGAGGTTAAAAAAAAGAAGGAAAAAGTAAAGAAACAAAACACCTAGAATGGCTAGAAGTGTTATGACCACCTAACAACAATGGTAGTTTCGAGTCTTATTTTTAAGACTCCCTGAAAATTGCCAGGCTACCATATTGGTCCCTAGTGGGACCAATGGGGAGAAGTTCCTCCCTCTGAAAATACGTATCTACTATGACTCATAATATTACATATACATGAAATCACATAAATTCCAGGTGCAAGACAGTTTTTAATTCACATGCCTATACAGCTGACAATCTGTACAAGATATCAGCACATCTCCGGAAGGCCCAGTGACTACATCTGCAGGGTGGACTCGATGTCCTCTCCCCAGTTACAGAAAGAACACAGCTTGTCCACAGGCTCCTTTACTTATTCTTAAACCAGTGAAACAGTATCTTGCCAGTTTGTCAGGGAAACAATTCAAATGGCAAATAAGTGGAGTTCTGCCAGTGATCCAAGAATTATTGCTATCAGTTGCTTCATAAAATGATAATTTACTGAAACTCCAAGTATAGGAAGTAAGAGTCAGACACGAGTCTTGTGGAAATGCCAGGGTGATAGGAATTTTCAGTGGAAAGGTAGGTTCAAGCAATAGTTTTACAAAAGACTTTGGAGAGGTGACTCATTTCCAAAGGTTAGCTCCAACTCTTGATAATGTTTCCTTACACTTAAATTTAATTCTCTTCCTCTCCAAAAATGTATCCACTGGATCTTAAGAAGTGATGGAACAATTCTAGTTTCATTTAATATCATAGTCCTTCAATTATTTGCCGGCAGTTCTTATGACCTCTCTTTCAACCCCACCATGAGTCACCTCCTGACCAGGCTAAATACCCCAGCTGCTTTCACTTGGCTTCAATTTCCTTTAGCGCCCTCTCCTCTCTCTTCTCTGCATGCAGTCAGTTTGTCCGTAGCCCTCTTAGAAAAGAATAACCAGAACTACACAGAAGATAACAAGTGTGCTCTAAAGAACACAGAATCAAGTAAAAAAAAAAATCCATGCCTCCATTTTAGATCCTAAACTTTTATTAATAAATACCACTGCAAACTGAGACTGCTTTTTTGGCAGCCACATCAGTGTTGATTTATATTATGCTTCTTATCAACTAAAAGCCCCAAGACTTTTATATACACACTAAGCCCATATCTCTCTCATTCTTAATTTGGACAGCTGAATTTCAGAATCCATTTCAGGATTTCAAATTTATCCCTATTATATTTCAATCTTGTTAGATTTATCTATTTACAGCCCGTTATAATATTCTTAGATTCTATCCCAATTTTGGGTTGGCACTCCCAGTTCTGAGTTATAAACAGATATAAGTGTGCTTCTGGAAAACTCCCTCTCTGGCAGCCACAGTTCAATTAATCAGTACCTCTTGGGTACAATCATTTAAATAATATTTACCCAATAACACTATGAGCTTAAACATTCATCACAAGGATATCATGAAGAAATGTATCAAGTGCCTCAAAGATACACCCTGTTTGTACTACAAATTCAAAGACCATGTCAGTGATTCCATTGTACACCACACATTTTGTCTTAAGAGGTAAAATTTCTTTTCCTGTATCAAGGAAAAGAGACTGTAAGGAATTATCATACATGAGAGTTGGCATAATTTGCATGAAACTTGTCCTCAAAAACTACCTGTAGAAGAAAGGATGGAAGTGGGGGCAGACTGAACAGGTAATTTATTTTTTCTTAATTTTAATATTTATTTATTTTTGAGAGAGGAGAGAGAGAGAGAGAAAGAGAGAGAGAGAGAGAGAGAGAGAGAGAGAGAGAGAGAGAGAGGAGAGAGAGAGAGAGAGGCAGAGTGCGAGCAGGGGAGGGGCAGAGAGAGAGGGAGACACAGAATTTGAAGCAGGCTCCAGGCTCCGAGCTGTCAGCACAGAACTCGAGGTGCGGCTTGAATCGCGATATCATGACCTGAGTTGAAGTTGGACGCCTAGCCAACTGAGCCACCCAGGCGTCCCTGAGCAGGTAATTTAAATTGGCCACCTTTCCCTATGAGACTTCCTTCCTTCAGGTCCCTCTCTCTAGATTAGGACCACGTCTAATCCTTCTTTGCATTTCCAAAGCTGTGCTATACAACAGAAATATAATACAAGCCATGTACCTACTTTCAAACTTCTTAGTAGTCACATGAAAAGGGTGAAATTAAATTTCAAACTATTTAAAAAATCTTATATACGGCACAGTTCTCCTTTTTGGGGTTTAACTACATGAGTTTTATCACACGCGGAGATTCACATACACAGATCTGTGCAAACCATCAGAGCCAGGATACAGAACAATTCTATCATCCTCCAAAACGTCCTCGCGCTGTCCTTTTGTAGTTAAACTTTCCCACCATCCCTCAGCCCTGGCAACCTCTGATCTGTTCTCTGTCACTTCAGTTTCACATAGTCCAGAGTGTTATACAGATGGAATCACATAGTCTGTCACCTTTTGGAACTGGCTTTTTTTCACTTAGCATAGCTATTTGAGAAGGGGCCAAAAGTAGTGATACATTTAAGTGCACGTATCAACAGTTTGTTCCTTTTTGTAAAGCTGACTAGCGTTCCATTCTACAAACATACAGTTTGTTTATCCACTTACCCAATGAGGGACATTTGGGTTAGTTCCAGTTTTTGTGATCATGAATAATGCTACTAGGTTTTTTGTGTGGACATAAAATTTTCATTTCTAGAGAAATGATTATTATAATTTCCAGATAAATGCTTAGGAAGGGGATCAGTAGACCATATGAAAAAGTGTATCTTTAACCCAAAAACAAACTACCAAACTGGTTTTCCAGAAAGGCTATTTCATTTAACAGTCACCCAAACAAGGGATGAGAGAGAGTTTCAACTGCTACACATTCTCACCAACACTTCGATGCGGTCAGTTTATAGTTGTTGTCACTGTTCTTGTTGTTTTTAGTCCTTCTAATAGTTGTGTCATGGCATCTGAATGGTTTTAATTTCCATTTCCCAAATGAATGACTAATGAAGTGAAGCATCTTTTCGTGTGCTTACTTGCTATCTGCATACCTTCTTTAGTGAAATTGGTCTTCTGTCAGATAGATGATTTGAAACTATTTTCTCCCACTGTCTTGTCTGTTCATTGTCTCAAAAGCATTTTCAGCAAAACAACAGTTTTTAATTTGGGTGTAAGTCCAATTTATCAATTAAAAAACATTTTTTAATGTTTATTTGCTTTTGAGAGAGACACAGAATCCGAAGCAGGCTCTAGGCTCTGAGCTGTCAGCACAGAGCCTGACGCGGGGCTTTAACCCAGAGACTGTGAGATCGTGACCTGAGCCGAAGTCAAACAATTAAACAACTGAGCCACGCAGTCACCCCTGTCAACATTTTTAAGGACTGTGTTTTTGATGTTGTACCTAAGAATTCATCGCTTAAGTCAAGTCACCGAGACTTCCTGCTATGTTTTCTTCTCAGAGTTTTATAGTTTCGAATTTGACATTTCAGAATGTAATATGAGTTATATTTTGTACATGGTGTAAGATGTAGGTCAAGATCCTTCTTTGGCGGTGGAGAGGACATATAAATGCCCAATTATTCTAGCACTATTTGTCAAGAAGACTATCCTTTTTCCACTGAAGTGCTTCTGCATAATTGTGAAAAATCAATTGACTATGTGGTTCAATTACTGGACTATTTTGTTTTATTGATCTGTATCTATTCTGCCAATACCTCACTGCCCCTGAAAATGAGTCTTAAAATTTAATAGTCTGATTCTTACAACTTTGTTCTTTTCCAAATTTTTTGGCTATTCTAATTCTTTTGTCTTTCAAAATAAATTTTACAGTAATGTTTTTAACATCTACAAAATCCTCCTGGGATTTTGATGGGGATTGCACTAAAACTGTAGATCAATTTAGAAAAAAATAACAAGTACATTGAGCCTTCTAATCCATGAGTATATCTTTCCATTTACTGAGGTCTTTGATTCCTTTCACCTGTATATAGATCCTGAACATATCTCACTAGATTTACAACTAAGTATTTTTTTCCTTCCCTTTTTTTTTCTTTAGTAGGGTAGCTATTATAAGGCATTACTTTTAAATGTTTTGTTTCTAATTGTTCTTGCTAGTATAAAGAAATAGGATTGATTGTCCTATGCTGACCTTATACCCTACACCTTACACCTACACCTGGACTCACTTACTGATTCAGGAAGTTTTTTAGAAATTCCTTGGGATTTCTATGTAGACAAACATGTCATAAATGAATAAAGGCAATTGTATCTCTTCCTTTCCAACATAAATACCGTTATTTCTTTTTCTTACCATATTACACAATCTACGACTTTCAATACAATGTTATATAGTTGTAAAAGTGAACATCCTTGCCTTGTTCTCAACCTTAGGAGGAAAGCATGCAGTCTTTTACCATGTATGATGTTAGTTGCGGTTTATTCCCAGAATAAAACCCACTTGGTTATGATGCATTTCATATACATTTCTTCTCTTGGATTCAATTTCTTAATATTTTTTGAAGAGTTTTGCTCCTCTCTTCAAATAAGGGACATTGATCTACAGTTTAATTTGTTTTACTTTGCTTTCTTTGCCTGGTTTTGGAATCAGGAGGATGCTGGCCTTATAAAAATGAATTTGGAAACTTTGTGTCCACTTCAACTTCTGGAAGAGACTGTATAGAATTGGTGTATTTCCCCCTCAAATGTTTCATCTGAGATCATCTGGGCCTGCATTTTTATTTTTGAAAGACTGTTTTTAAGTATGAACTCAATTGTTCTAACAGATATAAATCTATTCAGATTATCTATCTTCTTGAAAGACTTGTGGTGGTTTGTGTCCTTCAAGGAATTTGTCCATTTCATTTAAGTTGCTGAATGAGGGCGCCTGGGTGGCTCAGTAGTTAGAGCAGCCAACCCTTGATTTCAGCTCAGGTCATGATACAGGGTCATGGGATCGAGCCCCACATCGGACTCCACACTGAGCGTGGACCCTGTGTAAGATTCTCTCTCTCTTCCCCTCTGCCCCCCTCACCTATCCTCTCTAATTAAATAAGTAAATAAGTTGCTGAATGAATTGCCATAAAACTAGGTTTAAACTGGAAGTGCTGAGTCATCTTCTACAGACTTGCTTCAAAAAGCAGTATAGTTCTCAAAGCCTATTAATGCTTTTCTGATTTTTTTTCCAAGTATGTGTTACCCAGAGACCAGTCTGATGAGACTAGGCTACACTAAAGATCAATTCTCAAAGTCTTTGATACATTGATTCTATCCAGTTCCATACATGTGCAGCTTGAAGATAAGCCTGAAACTTCATACACAAAGTAAAGGATCCTTTTCTCCAGCTCCTTCCTCTCCAGGATTTCCACCTATATTTTCTGGCTCCCAGGGGTATCTTTTCCTGGAAAAGTGGAAGGTTTAGCCTTCCCATGCTACACTTCCCAGAACCATGCCCACCTTGCAGTAAAGTAGCAAAAGAAAAGGTGGAGAGGCTGCTGCAGGAGAAATCCAGTTACACCGCTGGAACTTGCCTGGTTTGGGGTCCAGTGTTAAAAAACCTCCACCCTAAAGCCTCCTTCCCCCTCTTCGGTCATCTGACCCAAGAGAAAGGGTTTTACTACAGCTTTTTCGGTCCAAGCTTACTACACAGTTCCAGGAGGGAACCCCGTAGAGTGCCCTACGGTCTAAACCAGAGAAATGAAAGAAATAAAGGGGGAGGAACACAAAAAACTAACTTCTATATGGGTCATTCTTCGAGTTTTACATTTTTGTTTTTGGTATGTCTGCTATTACCTTCAAGAGTCCTCACGCATTCACACTATGTATTCTTTAGGTATTCTAGGGTTTTCCACTGTAACTGCTGAGAGAGAGCTAGGGTGGAGAGGGTTTACATCTTATCTAGAACTCATTATTATTCTTAATAAATATTTAATAAATATCACATGTGAAATAATTCACTAAATTAACACATTAATTTAGCCAATGAATAGAAATAGCATCGTTTCAGCATGTAACCAATAGCTGAGTAATTAGTGAGATATTTTCAATTATTTTTAGGCCTAAGAGTTGAGAATCTGATGTGTCACACAGCACACCTCAATTCAGACTCACCCCATTTCAGGTCCTGCAGAGCCACAGGCGGCTAGCAGTGACCCTGTGAGGCAGCACGGATCTAGAGGAACAAATGAAAGAAGAGCACGAAGGGAATGAAGGGAGGGTCATGGAGCCTTCCAGGGCTCCTTCCAGCACAATGTGCAGACTACTTCATGAGGCAGCACTTTCTGTGGCTGGCCAATTAATCGTTGATGGAGAAAGCTCTTTTGTATGATGAAAATTACACATGCCTACAAATCACTTTTATCTATTACGGGTGGTCCTACCCTAAGCATTATTCTACACAGCGGTCCCCAGATTCATCTGCAAATGACCTTTCTATTAGTCTTCTGCAAGGTAAGCATGCCCAGTTATTTCAGTAGTTTATAATACAAGGCAGTTCTCAGGAGATTTAGCTACACGATTCTGGGTATATCAGAGGGGATTTTCTATGTTGCTGATTCTTAGAAACTTGGACTTATTAGGAAAGGGGCACAGAGTCCCATCTTCAGATGTTATAATATGTTTTAAATGAACCTTTAACCTTGTATTTTTGTATACTGATTTCGGTGCATAAAATAATAATATTTTAAGCCAAATGCTATGCATTAGCATTACTTTATTGAGTAATAAATATTCTACTGCAGAAAATTTTAGTCTTAATAATTTTCTAATGCATATTCATACACTGTTTCATTAATACCATTTATTACCAGTCCATTTTTAATGACTGTAATGCACCTGACATCATAAAAAGAAAGCAAGCTTTCTCAACCTTTCTATGATTTCTTCTTGTAGCTTTAAAACGTAGTTAGGAACAAAATATAATTTGAAAGCAAATCAGTAATGATGAGTGTCATGAAGTTGTGAGAAAAGTAAAGGAAAACTTAGCAGATAAGCTTGATTTTTTTCATACACAAATCACTAATGTAGAGAGAGCCATGTATTTACACTTCACGGTCTGGAAAGTAACTGTCAGTGAGATGGATAAAAAGTTTAAGTGGACAGAGTATGCAGCTTTGCATTTACAGGGTGAAAAAGGAGACACTGTCCTTTAGAGGACACTGAAGAAAAACTCCCGAAATGTGAAGCAATGTAAACAAAATGGTAATAATTACTCTGTACTTGAGGAAGCTTAAGAGGAGGAGTATGTGACTGTCAAGATTTGGGTTAAGATGTGAGGATAAAAGAAGATTTTTTTCATTTTCTAGAGAGACAATCTTTCACTTATGAATTCATCCAATACCTCCAAAAATATAAAGCATATATAATACTCTGCATCGTATCAGTAACAGAAAAAGAATGAAGAGATTCTGTCATCAATAAAGTTTGCAATCTAGGAGATATGATCTCAGAGGTAAGACATTTATTTTTTATTAAAATATCTTTATAAGCTTACATCTTTTTTTAATGTTTTATTTATTTTTGAGAGAGAGAGACAGCTTGAGCAGGGGAGGGGCAGAGAGAGGGAGACACAGAATCTGAAGCAGGCTCCAGGCTCCGAGCTGTCGGTACAGAGCCCGACACAGGGCTGGAACCCACAGACCATGAGCTCATGAGCAGAAGCTGGGTGCTCAACCAACCGAGCCACCCAGGTGCCCCAGCTTACATCTTTTTTTAGTTTATTTATTTATTTTGAGAGAGAGGGAGGGAGTGTGCAAGTGGGGGAAGGACAGAGAGAGAGAATCCCACACAGGCTCCACACTGTCAGCACAGAACCCAAGGCAGGGCTGGATCCCACAGCCGTGAGATCATGACCTGAGCCAAAATCAAGAGGCAGATACTTAACCGGCTGAGCCGCCCCGGCACCAGAGGTAAGACAACAGTATTACTATAATAGTATTACTACAATAATACAATCACCACAATAGAAAATGGTATCTCCACAATGGAGAAATCTGGCAAACACCAACTTAATTTAACCACAGGGTCAAACACAGTAGCACCATCAATGGACCGAATGGACATCACAGACCTTTTGATGACTCCACAGAGGACAGAACAGCATTTACTTAGAAAGCCTGACAGACATGTTTGACCTAAATACAATCAGGAAGGAAATAATCAGACAGACTAAGTTGTGGGACATACTACAGAACAGCCTCAATTCTTCATTCAAAACCATTGATACCATGAATGACAAAAACAAAACAAAAAAAAACAAAAAGCACCCACAAATGAGGTAAGAGAATTGTTCTAGATTAAAGAAAATTCAATAGATAAGAATAGGAAATACAGTGCACGATCTTTCACTGGATGATAAACCAGGGGGAAAATGCTAAAAGGACATTAAGGGACAACTGTGGAAATATGAACATGGGCCACTTTTTAAATCATCTTACTCTATCAATGTTAAATTTCTTGAGTATGATAATGGCATTGAGATTCTACAGAAGAAAAATATCCTTTACTTGGGAAATATATACCAAAGTATTCGAGGTGAAGTATTAAAATGTTTGCAAATAACTTTAAAATGATTTAGCGAAAATATTTTGATATAGAGATAAAAATACATATCTCCATACATATGCACATATGCGTTGTGAGTACACAGAGGGGTAAATAAACTGGCAAGATTTTAACAACTGATAAACTAGATAAAGGGTTTACAGATACTTACTGTACATACAATTCTTTCAAAAATTTTATTAAAGAAAAGTTATTTTTAAAAATAACAATATGGGGGCACCTAGGTGCTCAGTTGGTTAAGCATCCAACTTCTGCTCAGATCATGATCTCATAGTTCATGAGTTCGAGCCCTGCATTGAGCTCTATGCTGACAGCCCAGAGCCTGGAGCCTGCTTCGAATCCTGTGTCTCCCTCTCTCTTGGCTCCACCTCTACTTGTGCTCTGTCTCTGTACCTCAAAAATGAATAACGTTTAAAAAAGTGTTAATAAACAATTTGAGAGAAAAATAGTACAAGGTAAAGATTGATTAGTGCCACAAGAAATGTCACAAATAACATACAATGGTAATTCTGAAAATGGAGGAATTAGTAAGGGATTTATATAAAAGCTTCATCAAAGAAGTAGCACTTGAGGTAGGTGGTAGTCAACATAACCAATTCTAACAGAAAAAAATTATTTATAAAATATATTGACACTCTTCTATAACAAGTGAAACACTACAGAATATATACTCCAAAAATTAAAGCATAAAAAGGATTTAGAAATGAGTATATGTAGGGAGTCTGGGTGGCTCAGTTGGTTGAGTGTCTGACTCAATTTCACCTCAGGTCATGATCTCACAGTTCGTGGGATCAAGCCCTACATCAGGATCTGCGCTGATGGCCTGGAGCCTGCTTGGGATTCTCTCTCTCCCTCTTGCCCTCCCACCCCCAAAACAAATAAACATTAAAAAAAAAAAAGAAATGAGGATATGGAGGGAACATTATGAGCAAAAGCAGAGCGGCAGGAGACATAAAACTCATCTGTGGAAGAACAGTGTACGCCATCAGTCCCCAGGCCATGTTCCCTTGGTCCACTGGTCCCAGTGGTCACTGCAGCCCTGGGTTCCTGGACACCAGAGTTTCTCCAAACCAGTACTCCTGACATGTGAGACTGGATAATTCTTTGTCACAAGGGGCTGCCCTATGGGTCATACAATGTTTACCAGTCTCCCTGGCCTCGACCCACTAGATGCCAGCCAGTAGCACTCTCCTCCTCCCTCAGTTGTGACAAAACTTTCTTCAGACATTAACAAATGCTCTCTGGGGAACAACATACCCATTCCCCTACCTCACCCCTGTGCACCCCACAGCCCTACCCTGGCCACAGCTATAAACCAGTGACCACCCACCCAGCTCAAATAACTTTATCTATCTGGCCTAAAAGGGAGCTTGGTCAGCATGGGGGGAAGGGTGGCGGGGAGAAGAGGACCTGAAAGTGAAGGACACTAATAAACAATGAGAGTGAACATATAAATCATTGCCTTGCCTTCCTCAAGGCAATCCTGAGATGATGCATACACATTTGGGAAGTCAGAAGTAGGGTTTAGCCCCTCTACCACATTAATAACCCACTCATTTACGTACTCTTTTTTGGCTTTTCTCCCTTCCTTGTTTCTCTTACCCACTCCCATACTGTACTTCTAGGAATCACCTCCCAAATAAGCTGTGTGTACCCAAATCCTTGTCTCAAGCTCTGTGTTTTAGGATCCAAGGTAAGGCAAAAGTGTGGCTGTTCAATGAAGAAATATATGCTGCTCCTGAAGAAATGACACATCTAACACTGAACCGGGGCTGTGTGTGATTTTCCAAAATCTCATCTCTGACGGTTCTGCTCATTCAGCAATGACCTCACAAGAAGGCAGCATGCAGTGTGGGCCACTTAAGTTCCGTGCCATGAGACAGGGCTTCAGTACTTCCATTTCTATCCCACAAACAATAAAGAACATAGCACCCAAAAGGCAAGAAGGGGAATAAAAGATGGAACAAACAAAATTATCTCAAAGAGAGAACAATGGTTCAAGCTGGCAAAGCTGCCTGATGTACCACCTGAGTCAAACCAAAGCATAGCTTGAGACCTGAGAGAACCTGGCTGAGCACCTCACTACACACAGATGCACAACTTTGCAAAACGCAACAAGGTCATACAAGAAACTGCCTCCCTGCTTGTTCCCTGGAGGGTAAGGAACACTGATGAGGCTGGCCTGAGGCCCAGAACGGAAACAGTGCAAGATGAGCCTGGCCCATCTGGCCGGTCATGCCAGAAAGCTCGAAGGCCATCAAAGGCTTTTGGGGCCAGAGTGACAAGACTCAGGAGCAGCAGGAAGAGGCGCTAACTGGCCAAAGACAGGTCACTGCAAACGCCAGTAACAATAACAAGCGGGATGGGCTACGACACATCAAATTTTAAACTTGTGAGTGAACAACAATACTCTAAAAGTCAATAGGTACCTTTGGAACATGCAGAGACACATACTCAGTATTTTTAAAACCAGAGAAAAAAAAGAACCAAGCATTTATTCTCTCCTTCTAAAGGAACTGTACTCAGGACTACCAAACAGTTAATCAGGAAAAACGTCCTTTTTTTTTTTTAAGTTTATTTATTTATTTTGAGAGAAAGAGCAGGCATGAGTGGGAAGAGGGGTACAGAGAGAGGGAGAGAGAGAACCCAAGCAGGCTCCACACTGTTAGCACAGAGCCCAACACAGGGCTCAATCTCACGAACCTTGAGATCATGACCTGAGCTGAGATCCAGAGTCAGATATTTACCCAACTGAGCCACCCAGGATCCCTGAAAAACTTCTTTTTATAGAAGTATTTCAACTAATAAGTAAAGAAGAGAGAATAAAATATCACCATTTTGCAACTCTTAACAAATTAATCGATCTAAGCAATGACCATTAAAGCCTGCTACATCAAGACACGAGACATTACAGGCCTCCTAATGGAAGAATATGTTACCCCATGAAATATTCTTGCCAAAAACAAAACACCTGAATCTGATTAAGCCTCTAGATCAAGCTACCAATTCATACAGGCTGTACAGAACACCATATAGGATATTTATATCATAGAGCATATAAAATCACACCACAGGGCTAAAATCATCAAAATTCAAACTGGGGAAAACACTATAGAACAAATGGCCCAGTTTCTTCACAAATAAATTGAAGAAGAAGAGAAAAAGGTATGAAGGAGGAAGAGGAGAAAAGGAGGAAAAAGACTATGAGGAGGAATAGGAAGAAGAGCAGAAAGAAAAGTCCAAACAAAAGAAGGGGGCGCAGGGGGTTGTGATGACTGTAAATAAGAGACCTAAGTAATACGTCCATCTCTTACCATGTACATACTATGAGTATTGAAATAAACTGTAAAACACACACACACATGCGCACCCACACGTTTTACATATGTATGGTATATGTGTGTGTATATATCAACCGGGGAATTCTGAACACTGACTGCTAATGATAGATTTAAGAATTAGCGTTTGGGCGCCTGGATGGCTCATTCAGTTAAGCACCAACTTCAGCTCAGGTCATGATCTCGTGGTTCACAAGCTGGAGCCCCATGTTGGATTCTGTGCTGACAGCTCAGAGCCTGGAGCCTGCCTAAGATTCTGTGTGTGTGTGTCTCTCTGCCCCTCCCCTGCTCACACTCACTCTCTCACTCTCTCTCTCTCTCTCTCTCTCTCTCTCTCTCTTTCTCTCAAAAATAAACATTAAAAAATGTTAACTTCTGAAGTATGACAATGATATTAAAGCTACACTTTTAAAAAGGGCACATGTACCCCTATGTTTATAGCAGCACTTTCAACAACAGCCAGATTATGGAAAGAGCCTAAATGTCCATCAACTGATGAATAGATAAAGAAGATGTGGTTTATATATACAATAGAATACTACTTGGCAATGAGAAAGAATAAAATTATGCCACTTGCAGCAACATGAACGGAACTGAAGGGTATTATGCTAAGGGAAATAAGTCAGTCAGAGAAAGACAGATATCATATGTTTTCACTCATATGTGGATCTTGAGAAACTTAACAGAAGACTATGGAGGAAGACAGGGTGAAAAAAATAGATAGAGAGAGGGAGGGAGGCAAACCATAAAAGACTCCTAAATACAGAGAACAAACTGAGGGTTGATGGGGGTGGGAGAGAGGGGAAAGTGGGTGATGGGCACTGAGGAGGGCACTTGTTGGTATAAGCACTGGGTGTTGTATGTAAGTCAATTTGACAATAAATTATATTGTTTAAAAAAAGAGTTGTTATCCATCCAGATGGCTAACAGACACATGAAAAACAATGCTCAATATCACTCATCATCAGGGAAATAAAAACCAAAGCCACAATGAGATACGACCTTACACCAGTCAGAATGGCTAACATTAACAACTCAAGCAACAACAGATGTTGGCAAGGGTGCAGAGAAAGAGGATCTCTTTCTCACTGCTGTTGGGAATGAAAACTGGTGCAGCCACTCTGGAAAAACAGAATGGAGGTCCCTCAAAAAGTTAAAAAAAGAACTACCCTATGACCCAGCAATTGCACTACTAGGTTATTTATCCAAGAGATACAGGCCCGTGTTGTTTCGAAAGGGCACATGCACCCCAATGTTTATAGCAGCCCTATCAACAATAGCCAAAGTATGGAAAAAACCCAAATGTCCATCAACAGAAGAATGAACAAAGAAGATGTGGGGTATATATATACAATGAGTATTACTTGGCAATCAAAAAGAATGAAATCTTGCCATTTGCAATTATATGGATGGGACTTGAGGGTATTATGCTAAATGAAATAAGTCAGTCAGAGAAAGACAAATATAAAATAACTTCACTCATATGTGGAATTTAAGATACAAAAACAGATGAACATAAGGGAAGGAAAGAAAAAATAATATAAAAACAGGGTGAGGACAAAACATAAGAGACTCTTAAATATAGAGAACAAACTGAGGGTTGCTGGAGGGGTTTGGGGGGCGATGGGCTAGATGAGTGATGGGCATTAAGGAAGACACCTGTTGGGAGGAGCACTGGGTGGTATACACAGGGGATGAATCACTGGATTCTACTCCTGAAATCATTGTCGCACTATATGCTAACTAACTTGGACGTAAATTTTAAAATATAAATAAGTAAATCATTTTCTAGTAGTGATATATACTGAAATATTTACAGATGATATGACACTTTGAATTTGCTTCAAAATCATCTGGAAAAAAGTTGGAAGAGGATACATATAAGGTAACCAACCATGAGTTGATAATTATGAAGCTGGGTAACAAGTACCCAGGGATTCAATATACTATTCTCTCTACTTTTATATTTAAAATTTTCCATTAAAATTTTTTTTGTTTCAGATGGCAAACCAAGATAATTCATGGGAGTTTTTTTAATTGTTTTTAATGTTTATTTTTGAGAGAGAGAGAGAGAGCATGCATAAGCAAGAGAGGGGCAGAGAGAGAGAGACACAGGATCTAAAGCAGGCTCTAGGCTCAGCACAGAGCCTGACACAGGGCTCAAACCCATGAACTGTCAGATCATGACCTGAACCAAAGTCAGACATTTAACCAAATAAGCCACCCAGGCACCCCAAGATAATTCATGTTAAAATAATTTTCATTCAGCAGACTTATAGAGTTGGAAAAGAACTTATAATGAAGGCAATCATATAATTTATCATCCAAACTGGGGTACCCTTGGGAAAGGGGCCATTATTAATAATTTACAAGGACAAGAGACGTAAAGAGGAACATGGCTGATTGTTTTGTGCATACGATACCCAGCTCAGTTCCCAACAGCTCGAATTATCCCCTAAAACACATATTTCCAATAAAGAAGTTATATAGTATCTATTTCAGTTCTTCCAATAACAAAAAACTATTTCTAAAATCAGTTCCTTATATTATAGAACAACATTAATTTTTTCAACTATAGTTTTTTTTAATTAAGTGATCTCTACAACCAAAGTGGGGCTCAAACGCATGACCTCAAGATCAAGAATCGCACGCCCCACCAACTGAGCCAGCCAGGTACCCAGGACAACACCAACTATTAAAAACTCTGTGCAGAGTCGAAAGCTACTCCCCAATCACCTCTCCCTGGAATACTCAGCAAAGTATGATGAGTAGAAAGAACCCTGTACTGAGAGTAGAAAACTAGATCTGCCATTAGTTACTATCATCTTGGACAACTGACTTAACCTCTCTGAGACTCCATTTCCATTCCTTTCTATCTAGAAAAGGCAGTTCCCCTGTTTCTTCAAGCACTAATTATGTGTCAAGCACACACCAGCTTGGTAATGTTTCTCCTACACGGTGGTGCCCACGGCCCTCACTCCAAACTGCAGACAGGATGTTTCTAACACAGCACAAGATTGTTAGCTTTTTCAGTAACACATTAGTGGTTCATACTATCCATCCAGATCTTTCCTCACGTAACTGCTTTCCTCTACCTACACGACTCATTTTTAAAATCTAAATAAGGGACTTCACGCTTTCCCTGTTAAATTTCATCCTGTTGTTTCTGATCCAATAAAACAGTCCAATGGGATGAAATGCTTTGTCACATATCATAGTATCAATGTCTTTAAACATGTGCTCTTCCACAAATTGAACATGTGTGTCCGTATCATTCACAAACATGCTAAATAAAACATAGTAAAACACATGACCCTAAAAACTTTTCAATGATTAATCAATTTACCATCTTTTAGTTCAAAAGCATAACACAGCCAGCAAACAACGCAGAGGAACGATCAGATTATCTGCTGAAATGACTTGCTCTGTCAGCTGATCAACCATCAAAAAGAAATGAGGTTAACTTGACATAACTTCCTTCCAAGTAAATCTACGTTGGCTACTGATGACATCACATGTTTTAAACGCTCTCAACCCATCTGTTGAATAACCAGCTCTTGAATCTTACCCAACATCAATAAAAAAAGGAGACTGTAACTTTAAGAGTGCATCTTTCCTTCCATTTCTTTAAACGCAGGGACCATGGTTTTCGACATCTGTAGACTGCTGCCACCATCCACAATTTCTCCACCTTGATGGCTATTTGGCAATTTTGGTAATTCCATTTTTCAAATAGATCACCACTATAAAAAGAACATGGGCATGGTCTAATTAATTCGAACAAGAATTCTGCTGAGCTCTCCGCTCAGTGCCATGAAACTATCACACGGATGAGGAAATAAAGTTGCTTTGTCCCTAGAACAAAACTATTTTTTGAATGAACACTGTAATGTTGTCTCATGAATAATAAGATTCGAATTAATGATAGTGGCTCCGTACCCACTTACCAAGGACATGACTAAAAAAGCTGCTACGACGGGTAGTAAAGTAGATGGCATCAAAGGATCTTTGGCTCTAAAAATAGAGTCCCTTCGCTTCAGCTAATTATTAGGATGACATAAGTTCTGACAAATCCATGTCTCTTAAGAGGAAATGTAGCAAGACTAACAGGCGGAGGGGAGAGGAGAGAATATTCTATTTTAATTACATTTGCATTTGATCCTATCTAATTTTTTTCAGACCCTTTCTGTTTCATAAAAGTCAACTGGCTCTTTCATCAGCTAGATGCTTAAGGCTCCATGCTGAAGTATAGGCTAAGGTTAAAATCCTGAAAAGTTCCATTGTAAATAAATTTTAAGTACATTTTTAAATGAAAACTCAATTTTTTCACTTACAAATGCCCAAAGAATTTAGCTATACAATCTGATCTATCTTATTATCTTGACCTTTATGTTTTTCTCCCTCATCTTTCCCACATTAAAGAAAGATTATCCAAGTGATTTTACAAAGTGGTTCAAAATGTTGTCTAATTTACAATCTGACTATACATTAAACAACAGTTTGTATTATATTAGAAGGATATAATTAAGACAAAGATGTATCAGACAAGATAACAGACCGGAAGCATAAAGCCCATGGTACCAGGTCAGGGCCTACATGTAACTTAAGATCACAGGCTGACTCGTCTTAGAGACACATACAGTAAACAGCATTTAAGACTGGTCCCTAAGGGCACCTGGGTGGCTCAGTTGGTTAAGTGTCTGGCTTCGGCTCAGGTCATGATCTCACAGTTCGTGGGTTTGAGCCCCGTGTCAGGCTCTGTACTGACAGCTAGCTCAGAGCCTGGAATCTGCTTCGGATTCTGTGTCTCCCTCTCTCTTTGACCCTCCCCTGTTCACACTCTCTCTCTCTGTCTCTCAAAAAAAAAAAAAAAAAAAAATTAAAAAAAAATTTTTTAAAGACTGGTCCCTACCTCTCGAAGCTGAAACCGAGCCTCTACCTCTCATAAACCTGATTCACTTCTCACCCTACTTTCACGATCTTCTTGTGAATCCTGCCCTCAGAAACAAAACAACCAACCACAAATTGTTACTCCTCAAGCATCCAAGGGATACCCGCACAAAAGTGGAAGTTTGTCAGTTAACAGCCCCGTCAGATATTAGTCAGCAGACCACCACCTTTCGTGGAGACGTCGGGGAGACGGCAAGAGCAGTCACTGCTGTGTTTACTTCCTACTCCGGGATGCCGCTGCTTGTTTTTGCTTCCTGCCTAACTTGCTCAGTGGGAGCAGCTCATTATTCCTGTTGACCTGCTCTTATCTGCTTCTACTGAGAAGCAGACTGTTACTATGCGGGAATAAAGAATGGTATTTATTTCCCAGCATGTTACAGTGGGAAAAGCCCTGGGCTTATCCTCAGAAGTCCTGGAGTTGAGTTCTGGACCCCCGACTTCCCAGTTATGTGACCTCAGGCTGCTAGTCGCTTAGACTCTGTAGGTTCTCCCTCCTTTATATGGGAGCTTCAATGAGATCAGTTAAGTAAAAATACTTTGGAAAATACGGACTGCCATACGACTGTAAATACTTCTTTCTAATTCTTAGCTGAATTACACAAAGCAGAAATTTAAGGCTGATGTGGCACAGCTTGACACAGACAAGTAACACTTGCCAAAAAATCAGGAGAAATAACCACAGAACGCAAGATGGGGGGGAAAGAAACCACACCAATCTTTCTTTCAGTTCTTAGTTCATTGTGGAACAATGTGACTTCTGCTGACTGCATCCAAGGCACAAGCCAGAGCACCGGCAGTGGAATCAAACTGGCGCACAAAGAACGATCTCAGACCAGACTTGGTCCTCCAGCTCCCACAGAAACAGTGCTTGGTCGGGCGTGCAAAAGCCCGCTCGTAAACTTTCAGCAACTCTGTGAAAACCAAGCTTTAGCCTGTGGAATTCATGAAAAAAAAAAAAAAAACCTGAATAATACTTCCTACTGTCAAGTAATTCTGAAATGCCCAGCAGCTGGACCAAGAAAGATGTTTAAAAAAAAGAAAAGTATGAAGGATCCTATGAGTTCACACACGACAGAGCTAAACAAGTCTAACAATGAACAAAAGCAAGACCCGTAATCCCCAGAAGCTAAAGTGGGGGGGGGGGAATCCATGGAAATGAATGAAAATTTAGGAGGCTGAAAAATAAGGATGAATAAACTAAAATTCTTCAAGAGTAGATATAAGAAAATGCTTTTCAGAAAGAGTAACTAAAAAAGTTTTTACAAATAAAACTACTACCAGAGTAAACGCAGTTAAAGGTACACAAACTCTGGCCAACAGTCACTGAAAAGATGGAAAAAATCAAAACCCAAGCAACAGAAAACAAGCAGCTTTTTTTAAAAGCAATGGTATCACAATGGCAACTTTTTCAGTTTGATAATTTAAATTTAAGTTGGTGATAACAAAGGACAAAGACAGTCATGCTCCTGCCAGGAAAATTACGCAAGTCAGAAAGAAACAAACCAAGCAGGGTCTGTAAGAGCAAGTTATCTACATGTACCACAATTTTCAGGGAAGGGGTGGAGAAATACGCAAAATACAAGTCATAACAGCTCAGAAGTGCCAAGGTCACTCCAACACAGTAAAAAAAAGAATAGTAAAAAAATAGTAAGAAATGGTGAAATAAAAGCATCTAACAGAGACCAAGTGAAATACAGTAGAATCTCTCAGAGCACAAGGGCAAGCTCTGTAATAATATAGAATCTAACTATATTCTGCCTATATATGTGAAGTAGAAGTGTGACCCATCATGGCTGCGCTGCCGTGAAAGCAGTGTTCTTTTATCCAGTAACAGTGTTTCAGTGGGGTTCTAGAGCAGTGCTCGTCAGGACAACATTAACTATAAGATGTCAACAACAAATCAGATATTCTACTAAATGGTTAAAACCATCTGAAATTTGCAGGAGTCCCAGACTCTTCAGAGGACACTGAGATGTGGAGCATGGAAAATCCTTCACAGAAACAAACTCGCTTGCATGTGGCTGGTGGCCAGACCCCTGGATGCTCCAGAAAACAATTCTTTTATAGAAGCCGTTCCACCATTCAATTAACAACACTTGCTGAGTCGTCCGTGTGGGTGAGGGCCCTCTGGAAGCTCCACAGCTAGAACTGGAGACCTGCTCCCCGCCCCTCTCAAGAAAGCTGCCACTTAACTCAAACTCCCTACTCTAAAAGGTAGGAACCCTTCCATTTCCCAAAACCACAAGCAGCTTTGGATATCTGAAACCTTAAGAGTCATGTTGAGATTCAGAACTCATAGAGAGAGAGCCACAGTGGTCTGAGGCGCTCCTCTGCGAACAATCCCTTTTACTTCTTCCGAAGGGCTCAGGGTGCTTCACACTGACGGTGTACCTATGCTCTCCTGAGGAAGGGAGGCCATAGCAATAAAATGCCATGCCTCTCTCACTCCTCACGAGAGGAACTGCTGGGGGTGTCTGGCTTAACGGGCTCAGTCAGTTAAGCATCTGACTTTGGCTCAGGTCAGAATCTTGTGGCCTGCGGGTTCGAGCACCAGGCTCTCTGCTAATTCAGAGCGTGGAGCCTGCTTCAGATACTGAGTCTCCCTCTCTCTCTGTCCCTCCCCCGCTCATGCTCTGTCTCTCTCTGTCTCCCAAAACTAAATAAATGTTAAAAAAAAATTTAAAAAAAAAGAGTATTCACTGAAGGCAAGGAGCTGAAAGCCGATAATCTATACTGTCTTCAGTATTCTCCACCAGGCAGCCAGGACCCTTCCAGACCTTCTGCCTCTGGATAGGTGGCGTCAACCCAACTCCATAAAAAAACAAAAATAAATATATTCAAATATATATTCATATATATACATTATATATATGTGTGTGTGTATATATATATATATAATTAATAAATCATCAGGGGGCACCTGGGTGGCCCAGTCAGTTAAGCATTCGACTTCGGCTCAGGTCATGATCTCCCAGATCGTGAGTTTGAGCCCCACATCGGGCTCTGTGCCGAGAGCTCAGAGCCTGGAGCCTGTTTTGGATTCTATGTCTCCCCCTCTCTCTGCCCCTTCTCTGCTCATATTCTGTCTCTCTCTGTCTCTCAAAAATAAATAAATGTTAAAAGCATTGTTTTATTAATAAATCATCAGTGGGCATTCCCCACCCTTTCCCCTCAAAATTTACCCATTTCCTTTCTAATTCGTTGGTCTTTTCCTGCCTCCCTCTGGGGGCCAAACCTCTATATGTGCTCCTAGACCCATTTCTTCCACCTCCTGCAGGTTCCTGTCCCACTCCTGTTCTCCAGTGTCTATGTTCTAATCACTAATGCCACCTAACAAACTACCCCAGAACTAGGAGGTTTAAAACAACCGTTTTATTATACTCGCAGATTCTGTGCCTTAGAAATACAGGCGGAGCACAGACGGATGACTTTTTTGCTCCCCATAGCACTGACTGAGAGCACCAAGTGTCATCCAGCTGGCGGACAGGGTTCAATACAGTTCCCCTCACGTGTCTGGTACCTGGGCTGCGAGAACTCAGAGCCAAGAACTGCCACGTGCGTGCCTACACGTGACCCCTCCACGTGGCACAGCTCCCTGGCAGAATGGCGAGCTCACAGCAGCCGGGCGGACCCTTACGCAGAGGCGCAGGGCCCCACGCGCAGGTGTTCCTGCTGAGGAGGCAGAAGCTGGACAGCCTCAGAAGTCATGTGACATTATGTGTGTAACACTCTACTGGTCAAAATCATCACAAGCCCACCCAGATGCAAGGGGAGGAAAACTAGACTCCAACTCCTGAAGGAGGAGTGGGAAGGTCACACCCTGAACAGCAGAGCACGTGGGACAGGAGATTCAGTTGCGGCTACTTCTGGACAATCCGTCACTCCTGCTTCACAGAATACTTCATCTAAAGTCATGTGTGGGCTAATCAATTCTTTTTTAAAACGTCCACTCTCTGTGGAGGCTCATAGGAGGCTGAGATAAAGAAACAGGAGAAGGTAATTAATTACAGGCAACGGTAAAAGAACTAGCAGAACTTAGGGGGCAGAAAATCATGTGCCCCAGGAATGATGAGTAGACGGCACAATAGGAACAAGATGTTCAGATGGGAAAACAGCAGACAGAGTTGAAAACAAAGGGTAGGGAACAGACTGTCAAAGTGATCTGGCTTGGGAGAAGAGAGGATGCCGGAAGGGCTCTGACAGTGCCAAACCATGGAGGCCCTCCAACATCATGCTTCAGAATTTGGACTGGGTAGGTGCGCCAGGAGTGGACGGGTAGGGTGGAGAAGTGGTAAGTGTTCTGACGTTTGTGGATTCTTTTCTTTTCTTCCCTTTCTGCGGAAGATGGCCAACCCTACTAGAGCAGGTTAAAAAAAAATCTGATGTCTGAATGCAGTTGCCTGGAACCGGTCTTACCCAAGTATAGTGAAATTACAGGAAGGAAAAACGCCAGGATAAGAACACTAAAACTAAATAAATCACTGCAGAAGAACAACTGCTCTACAATGGCTCTTCATCTGCACCGCTCTACTTTAAGGCAACCAAATTCTCAGATTTCCACCTTAAGCAGCATTCATTCTTCAGTGATGAGACTTCAAGCATTCTGTCAAGCAACACATTTTATGTCTAACGAATCGCCGCATGATCTGCTTATTGGATCCACTCCAAAGACAGAACCAAAAGCCCTGCTACTCCTGGGACAGATTCAAATTATTCTTTTCTTCTCAGTTTAGTACAATAGTCACCCTTCTATAATAAGACATTAATCTATGAAGATTTGTTCCTTACAAAGTAAAACTGGTTAGTCCTATTCTAGCCCAAGTGTGGGTAAACTACTCTCGTGAGTCTTTTTCTGGTACTTTCTAAATATGCACATCAAGCTAGTGGATCTGTGTAACGTTTCCTAGTTATTTCTCCCTTTCTTCAATAAGGAAACAATGCTGTTCTCTCTCAGATCCTCTGACATCCCCTCATTCTCTGATGTCCCGCTAAAAGGTTACAGAACTTAGTATTCTTCCAATTCAGACTTTCCCCCATGAGACATAGCTTGCAGTGCCCGTTCAGTGATCAGCTACTCCGTGGGTCATACAGGCCTTAGAGATCAAAGGGGTTCCCACCCCTACAGTTTAACAATATTACTATCTCAGGAACTACAGATTTAATTGACATAAATTATCTGGATACACACTTCTCCCATATCTTGAATCCAAACTTCTTCCTTTACACAACCCTCCATAGACTAGCAGGATTTGGGCTGCTTTTCTGAAGATACTGCCGAATGCCCATAAACTGGACATCAAATACATCTTCACAACGTTCACTTTTTTTTTCCATAAAGCAGCACAATTTGCCTTTCCTTTCCCTCCATTCCTCTCAAGAACCAGAACACAAAGGAAACCAAGAGCTGCACTACTGATGTTGCTGAACTTCACAAAGATGGGGTTTTTAATAAAGATGAAAAAAGAATCAGTAGTAGACATGATCTGTGCCGCAACGGACTGTAAAAAGGGTACCACGTAAAATAACTCATGCATGAGTCTGCATTCTCTTTACAAACAGGTTCTTCTCCCAGATGAACTGGGCTAAAGGAATTCTTGTCCGACGTAAATAAAGTCCAATTACCAAAATGTGACCACTGAGTCATAACAAAGGAGGAAATTTGCTCACTTTCTAAATTCTGCAACACAGTTCACCCTCTGGCCTGATAACTTGGAAGAACAAAACTGATACTTTATTCTTACTATTAAATAGTAGGGAAATGGGACTTAAATATCTCTGTGTTCCATAAAGGTTGAAAATCCAATGCAATTACTCAAGACATACCCAAAGTAAATAGTCTTAATGGCTGCTGATTACAGGAAGAGAAAAATCCCACTGTTGCTTTTTTTTTAATTTTTTGATGTTTATTTGTTTTTGAGAGGGGGCACAGAGAGAGGGAAACACAGAATCAGAAGCAGTCTCCAGGCTCTGAGCTGTCAGCACAGAGCACGATGAGGGGCTCGAATTCACGAACCACAGGATCATGACCTGAGCCGAAGTCAGACACATAACTGACTGAGCCACCCAGGAGCCCCAGAAAACTCCCACTGTTAAGGGAAAGAAACACAGAGAAGAAATAACTGAGGCAATAGTATGGCCTAACTAATTAGACTACTCTTGAAAATCAAACCCCAAAACAAAACAAATTACCCTGATGTGACTCTCTGAGGACTTCAGCATGACTTCATTTGCAGGGGGGAAAACTAATATACATACCTGTGTTATGGAAAAACCAGACAAGATTTACAAATGATGTCAAAGATCACTCAAGTTTTTGCCCTAGATCAACAAAATGCAAAGGGTAATTTCAAACTGTACAGGGCACCTTCGGAACTTGCCAAAGTTTGAAGATTTTTGTTCTTTCAAAGGAAGAAAGCAGCAAACGAATAACAATAGTACACTTCCTGGCCTTAGGAAGAGGGAGACAGGACTCTGCAGCTGCGCTTCCTAGAGAAGTATGCCAGCTGCCTGCTGTAAACGGAGATCAAATTGCCAAGAATTTACAGGCTAGCAGTTATGACAGACAACCTAAAATACTGATCTGTGGCAAAGAGGATGTAGTGCAAACCACACAGGAACTGACAGGAAGTCAGCCTTTGGGCTGGCACTTACACATCCAAGAAGGCTAGGGTCCTGGACCTGTGACAGCCAAATTTCATCATCTTCCTCTGTAAGAAGAGTGATCCTTCAGAGAGAACAGTCAGAAAAATCCTGTACAAAGCTTTTCAGTGCCTATTCCTATTTAATCACACTGCCCCCTGCCTGGACCAGCAGTGTAACATGTGCTCCAAGTCCAGCTGAGGTCCTACAGCACTTCTGGGCCAAAAAAAAAATCACATGTTTGCTGGCACATCCCTTCATTGCCTCAGCCATGAGCCCACTGAATGCCATCAATGATTCACAGCCTGTGATGATGGAAAGGAGAAAAACTAATATTTGGAGTTCACCAAATAATGAGTCATCCTCCTGGAAGAAAAGAAAGACTTATTTTGGCAGCACTATGGGACGAAATTTTAATAACCGTTTTTAACATTAATATTAATGCCGTAAAAGTTGGCGAAAACAATTTAGAAACATGTGAGATTTGGTTTGCTTATGCCTTATAAAAGTCCAGTTCACGCTCCAAGAAGAAGAATGAGTAGGATCTCTACTACCTATTCCTAGACCTGCCTTCTGGACTCACTGCTGCCAAGTTACTCATTCTCCCACACAGCACTTTCCATATTAATTTTGACCCTTCGGAATCGAAAAGAAGTCTTGCCTTCTTTGCACCCAAATGCCAAAATGGAATCTTTTAGTATTTCACCTTTATAAAGGGAATGTTTGAAAACAGGCCTCTTTGGCTGTGACATCAGTGAGTTACTGAGGCCTCCAAGGGCCGGAGGAAGAATTCCCAGTCCCTCGCAGCGCGGCTCTACTCCTACGGTGCAATCTGGCAATGGCCAGGGACCAAGTCTTTAAAGCTGTTTTATGGTATTTAACATATGGTCATAAATTGCTCAGTGCTCTAAAGAGGGGCTAAATTTGCCACCCCTATTGATGAGAAATGTTCTTATTTATTTAAATTTAGTGGCAAATTGGCACTTCTCCAGATGGAGAGGTTTCGGCATAAGCACAGGGAAAGAACTAACTGGAGAGGAGTTGTATGTAACTTTTCTGTACACTGAGCGCAACCACATCAACTTCGGCTTACAGCACCACGACCAAACTGGCTTCACCACACAGCACGACAGCACTGGGAGAAGATTCTAATTTCTAAGGTCCAAGGAAGGAGAAATACAAATTTTATTCAGACTGCGTAAGAATTTTTTTTAAGACGATTCTTTCTCCGCGAGCTAACCCTGTGCTCTCCCTTGGTCCTTCATTCCCCTCACAAATTAGATGTATCTGGTCTTCATCTGAAATCCCAAACCTACATAACTCCCTGGAATGTCCTAAGCCCTCTAGCCACCACCTTCCTCTTTTGCCATCCTTTTTGGTTAAGTTGTTTATTATTATTTTTTTAATGGCTCTAACTCCCCCTCACTAAAGACATGATCTTACTAAAACATTATGTTCCCTTCCTTTTACAACCTAGCCCTGTAGCCAAAGGCAGAAGAAAAACAAGGATTTTTGTTTTGTTTTGTTTTGGTGGGGTTGTTACCAATGGTATTAATGTGAATGGTATCAAAAGGGAAATAAGAAGGGTAAAGCCACTACTGGCTTTCTTTTTGCATTGTCTCAAATATGCAATACAGTATTTATTATACTATTATATATACATATATATAATACATACTATATATATATACTACATATATACCATATATATATTATACTGCACTATACTATAAGAGAAGTACAGAAATAATAGCATCAAATATAGATACAAACATCTTTAGAGAATATGAATGAACCAAATCCAGCAATATATAAGAAGGATAATACATAATGGTCAAGTAGGATTAATCCCAGGAATGCAACACGGTTCAACATTTGAAAACCAGTTTATTCACCATATTAATAGGATAAAAGAGATAAACCATGTGATCATCCTAATAGAGAAAAAGCATTTAGCATATTAACATTCTTTTCATAATAAAAACTCTCAGCACATTTAAAGAGATGGCAACTTTCTCAAACGAATAGAGGAAACTACAGTTGACCATTAGGCTTAATGATAAAACACTGAACACCTTCTCCCTAGGACTGGAAATAAGGCAAGAAGAACTGATTTCATCACTTCTACTCGAACACTGTGCTGCAGAGCCCATTCGGTACAATAAAGCAACAATAAGAAATATAATTCTGACAGATCAGAAAGGAGGAAGCAAAACTCTTTTTCACAGGCGATATGATTGTTTTTGAAGAAAATACATAAGGAACCTAAACAAAAGGTACTAGAACGAGTAAGTGAATTTAAGGATGCAGAAGAATACAAGGTCAAGGTATTAAAATCACTGACACTTCGCGGGATTAGCAACAAAGAACTAGATAAAGTTCAAAAAAAATCTATATAGGCTATAAATTAGACTCAAAAACATGGAATACTTTGAGGTAAATTTAAGAAAATTTGTCAAGACATGTTCACAAAAAAATTACAAGATACTGGAAAAAATTAAAGAAGACCTAATAATGGAGAGGCTACCATTTTCACCTATTGGAACACTTGATATTAAGATGTGAATTCTCTACAAACTTATCTTCAGATTGAATGCAATTCCAAGCAGGACTTCTGCAGACATCTGACAAACTGATTCTAAAATTTCTATGGATATACTAAGCACCTAGAATAGCCAAAAAGGGTTTGAAAAAGTAAGTTGTAAAACTTACACTAACTAATTTAAAGACTTACTATAATAATCGAGGCAGTGTTACAGTCACATGCGGATAGACAGACATATCAGTGGAATACAATATGAAATCCAGAAATAGACTCACACTTAAAAGGTTAATGAACATATATGTGGTCAAAATTAAGTCAAAATAGATTACAGACCAAAATGTCAAAGGTAAAAATATAAAACTTCCAGGAGAAAATCTTCAAGATCTTCAGGTAGGAAAAAAATTTCTTAAACAAAAAGTCAAAAGCATAAACTATAAAAGAAAAAATTGTTAAACTGGACTTAATCAATATTAAAAACTCCTGTTCTTGGAAAGACATCATTAAGAAAATAAAAGGGGAAGCCACAGACTGTAAGAAAATATTGACAAAATAACAAACATCTTCTTCCTAGACTATATAAAGACCATCTATAACTCAACAACAAGCCTGACAATCCAATCAAAACGTTGAGCAAAAGATGTGAATATGTATTTCACAACAAAAGACATATGGATAGCCAATAAGCACAAAAAAATGCAAATTAAAGCCACAATGTACACATTGACCTGAAGGGATATAACTAAAAATAAGAACAATACCAAATGTGGGCAAAAATACAGAATAACTAGACTGCTCTTAAATTGCGAACAGGAACAGTACAACCACTTTGGAAAACAGTTTAGCAATGACTTTTGAACAAACAAGTAGCTCACAATGCAACACCACCACTCCGAGGTATGCATCCAAGAAAATCAAGACATTCCTCCACAAAAGACAAACAACAATGTGACAGCAGCTGGATTCATAACAGTCAAAACCTGGAAACTCAAATGCCCTTCAATAGATGAATGAATACAAAAAACTGTGGCACTTGTATGGATTCAATGCAATAAGAGGCAGCAATAAAAGAAACAAAGCATTGATACAAGGAAAAATATGAATGAATCTCCAGACATTATGCTGATGAAAGAAGCCATATACCAAAAACTACATAGTATATGATTCCATTTCTATGAAATTTTAAAACAGGAACAACTGGATTATGGTTTCAGAGAGAAGGCTCAGGGATTGTGAGGATGGTGGTAGAGGAGACAGATGTGCAGAACGGGGAAATGTTCTTTATCTTGGGGGGATGGAAATGTTCTGCATCTTGACTATGGTTTAGTTACTCGAGTGTTTATAATTGACATAATGTATTGAACTGTACGTACATTTTATTATATGTAAATTATACCTCAAGAAAGTTAATATTTTAAAAAGGAATATACATTTCCACCTCAGAGTTACCACGTGATTAAACGAGATCATGTGTATAAATAAGCCACAAAATAAGTGCTCTACAAAACAAATGCTCAGTAAGTCATTTTAGCAATTCTATCAGCTATTTTAATAAACTATAACCAGAAATTTTTCTAACATTCCATGAATTCCAAGAAAATAAGATGTTCTGAAAGACCAGGACAAAGGAATCCTCAAAATCTAAGGGAGAGATAATGTCTACTCCACAAAATTAGCACTTCTTACTTGCCTTTCATGAGCATTTTTTAGAACATTCACTACATCAAAGGTGACCTGCCTCCCTAATTAGCCTCTAAAAATACCCTGAATGCTAGATAATAATAATCTTTAAGTAAATGAATCTTTTAAGAAGACAAAAATAAAAGTAAAATGAACTATGCTACCACGGAAGATTATAATGCCCCTCAGCATGATGCAAAATACTAAGTCCCTGGACAGAGTGTCCGACTTCTTACTTAGCTCAACTGTTACAAGTCAGAGTGAAAATGGTTGACGCCTCCCCTCCCTGCAGGTGACCTTGGAGGCAAGAAGAGAGCTGGCCCAGGAAATTCACAGACAGTGCACCCAGCAGAGTGGCTGATCTGTGAGTGCGTGTGAAGAACCAAATACGCCACAAAAATCGTCAGGATACTTTATTACTTCCTTGGTCCATTCTACTAAAGCCAAACGCTGTGACCAAAAGTTGAAACTGGAAAGGTGGGGTATTTGAGAAGTTCAATGAGCAAATGGGTTGTGTAGACTTTTGACTTGGATTGTTTGTCAGCTGAGCTCCAATGAGGGGGTACAGAGAAGCAGGAATGGCAGGCTGTGACAGTCTTGAATGCCAGGCTGAGGGATTCGGTCACTAAAATACTGAAGGGGAGAAGGACAGGGTTAGCACAGAAAGATCACTTGGTTAACACTTTCCAAACCGATTACTTCTTTTTGACAGTGTAAGAAAGAGGGGCATCTGGGTGGCTCAGTGGGTTAAGCATCCAACTCGGTTTCGGCTCAGGGCATGATCTCACAGTTCGTGGGTTCGAGCCCTGAGGCAGGCCCTGTGCTGTGCCAAGCTTGACACAGCACAGAGCCTCCTTGGGATTCTCTCTCTCCCTCTCTCTGTCCCTCCCCAGCTCACACACTCTGTCTCGCATGCATATGCGGACGCTCAAGATAAATAAATAAACTTTAAAAAAAAATGTAAGAAAGAAATCACACTGCCATCCCAACAAAAGGGCCAACAGCTACAGCCACCGCAGCCAGCTTATGGACCTACTGGTAAAAATTCAAAACATAAGGTATAGCAGCAAACTGAACAAAGCACAAAGTTCTTACAGATACGATTAAATCAACAGGACCTAAATCTCTTATTCAGCAGGTGCAACATTCACCTCAACACCACTGGGACCTTCAGGTGCTACGTCTCTGGTGTTTCGTTTGTTTGACAGCCATCAGTGTCAGGGCCCGAGTGTCTCTAAACAGTGCTGCCCGAGAAAGATCATACAGGATGAAGCGCAGGAAAGAAAGAGCATTCTGAGCTCACAGCACAGCTGGCTACAAAGCAGTGTGCATTAGACCCGAGCTGCAAGAAGCGCTGTGTAAATGCTCGCACCCGCAAGCCGCTTAAAGAGATGGAGTCAAAAATAAACTTGAGTTTCAAGATCCAGTAAAGTAGAAGTTCTGGAACACTATTTGCAATGCGTCTGCAAGAATCTTTGTATATGTTTCACCACTGTTTAATAAAACATTCCATCGCAAAAGCAGTCCTAAGGTTGGTTTCATTTTATTGCAATCATTCCCCCAAAAACTATAAATTTAAATTCAGTGATGTCGTATCAAAGCCTTGGAAATGAATGGCCATTTAACAATGTTCCTCTGAGGACATGGGAAAGAATGGAGTATCCAAATCACAATCTTTTTTCTTTCCTCTCATTTTTTCCTTTGAAAATAAGGATCTTCCTCTGGGAAAGTCTTTCCACTCAAAACCTTTGGAGGTAATTTTTTGGCATGACTTTTTCACTCTGCTGCAAATGGCTTTGAAATGTTCATCATTCCTCTCAAATGATAAACAACTGCATTGCTCTGATTGTTAAAGACAAAAGGAAAACATCTATAGTTTCATCTGGAACTCTTTAGAAAGAATTCCTATACGAATTCCTGTAATTGATGCCTCTCTGGGAACCTGCCCAGCTCATGCTTACCTTGTGCTAAAACCGGCCGCTGGTAACCATTACCCAGAACTCTTGGCCGAACCACTGGATCAAGAGTGGGCACTCAGTCCAAGCTGCCAATCAGACTCTCTCTCCCAGGACTTTAGACTCAAAGACCATAGGCTACCTCTGGTGGCCCTGATCTGAGTCACCACATTGGGGCCTCAGCCCTTTCCACTCAGTGTCAGGAGAAACAGAGAAGTCTTGGGAAAAAGAGTAAAGTGAATAAAGTGACAACAGAGTATGTGGCAGGAGAGACAAACAAGGACAGATGCCGACTGCCTCTACGGTGTCTACTTCCTGCTCGTCCCAGGTTCTGTCCCCTCTGAGGCCTGGGCTCTGCTTCCTGCCCTTGGGCACCATGGAATTCATTTAATCTCTCATAAAGACAAACACATGCTTTATGTTTCCTTCAATGGGTTTCTTATAACCAAACAGTCTCTGATGAAGAAAAAGTTGTTAGTATGAAAAATACAAATTTTAAACAAAAGATAATTTCAAATTTGAAACCAATGCTAGCAAACAGTTTGCTTTACTGGCCACAGACTTGCTCAATATACTTAAGATGTTTCAGTAATCTCTTTATATAGTTACATAAGTGGGGCCATTCAAAGAACTTGTAAAAGTGAGAATACTTCAAAGTTTGCTCACTTCTTCATCAAACCTCACCCTGGCCATATCCAAAGAATGAACACAGTTAATGCATTCCGCTAACATCTATTAAATGAGCCCCTCTAAATGCCAGGCAATAAGCTAGGGAATGGAAATAAAATAGCAAAAACAGCCTCCCTCCCTGCCCTATTTATTGGGTCCACAAAACACACACACAGTAATTTCTTCACGAGTGTTAAACAGAGTGACTAGGGCCGCTATATTTACAAATATGTGTTTATATGAAGCTCATATGACTTTGTTCTCACTGGTGGATTTTCACTCAGTTTAGTGGTATCATCCTAGACCTTAACCTGTATTTTATTTAAATCAGTTTTGATCACTGAAGATTTCACTTTTCTTTTTTTTGTTTGTTTTTTTTAATGTTTTTTTTTTTTTAATTAATTTTTGAGAGACAGAAAGAGACAGTGCGAGCAGTGGAGGGTCAGAGAGAGGGAGATACAGAATCTGAAGCAGGCTCCAGGCTCTGAGCTAGCTGTCAGCACAGAGCCCGACGTGGGGCTCGAATCCACAAACTTGAGATCATGACCTGAGCTGAAGTTGGACGCTTAACCGCCTGAGCCACCCAGGCACTCCAAGATTTCACTTTTCCAATCCTGTCCAAGTAAGTGCCAGTTGTCTCTTCTACAATCGTGAAATTCAAGGACTTCTCTTTAATTCAGACATGTTTTGATACCTTGCATAAGAATCTTACACAAACTGGCAAGTCTTTCCCTGCCCAACAGTTGTCTCTTCACATTAAAAGAGCTGAAGAAACAAGAATACCACTGCTAATGTACCGTAATCTTCTGGTCTTTTTTATTTCAATGATTTAATTCTGAATGTGGGTAATTCTATTGGAATCAATTCACGAATTCATGGGAGAAACATGTCCTCTCCCTTGTCTTTCATTCTCATTATCATTAACTGAAGTTTCCTTTGTTCACAGAGGAAACATTTCTAGAATAACTGTTTCCTAATACACAAAATACTCTGAAATATAAACTTGAGTTACATGCTTTTTTCATTAATCTACTTTGAGGGCAAAGTGAAATATATAAAGACAAAATTGATACGGACTCCAAATCTACAGAGTATGCTATTATCCTCCCTTGCCTCTGAATTGTTAAGAGCACTGCTCCAATTTAAAAATTCCTTGTTTAATCAACAACTTCTAAAGACTGAGTTTCTGTTGGCAAAAGACAGATACAAGGGACAGAATGCCACATTCTTTATAACACGATACTTCAACCAATAAAAACCTGAACAGTAAGCTTCATTCATGCACGTGTGCATTTACTTCCTTCCTTCAGCAAATATTGAGCTGAGTACCTTTACCAGCTGGGGCCTGGAGATTTCATGTAATAAGCAAAACAGTGTCCATCTCTAACTTCACTGAGCTTAAAGTTACAAAAAAAAAAAATTACTATAAGCTCCAAATACCTCAATTCAGCCTTGGTTAAAATTATAGTTGAAGCCACCTACCACAAGTTTTCAATAGGATTTAATGAGAAAACTTTAGATAAAGTTGTTTACAAAATGGCTTTGAGATTGCAAAGCCCTGGGTTAGCCACTACCCTGTGCTTAGAAAGATAAAGGTATAAGTTAAAAATATATATATTTAATAGTTACCATAGAATATAATTTAAATCTATACTTATTTGTCTCTTGTTGCCACGAAATTAAGTTTCATTCTGGGTCTGTTTCCTAAACAAAGCAAAGAGCTTTTCTGTTTGCAATGACAGTTATTTTCCAAGGACTGTTAAATTACGTAACTCTTCAATGGCGTATATTTGTTTTAGAAATCTACATTTGTTAAAATGTTGGCTGCACAGAATAAGAGTTAATTAGGTAAAGATGAACACTGTGTTAGTTGCAGGAGGTAGAACTCAGTCACAGGTCTTATGACAACTAACCACTGTGACCTTACTGATCTTGGATATAATATATTTGAAATTATAAAAATTGATGGAGTAAAAACATATGTAGAAAGCGTTTGGCTTTGCCAGGTTTTTTAAAAGTAAAATGAAGGAGTTAAAAAAAAAAGAAAGAAAGAAAAGAAAAAGGAGTCTAACATTAATTTTAAAGCAATGCAAAATCTTAATGTTCTCCAAGAGGGAAAAAGACTCTTTGTAAATTCATGATTTGCTTCGAATGATTTATTCTTTTACAATAAATTTGGTTGAAACAGTAAATTATCTATTTCCATCAACTTCAAAGCATACACAGAATTAACCTACACTAATTATCAAGGTTAATAAAATATCTAAGTGTTCTATATTACCACTACTATCAACATATCATGTCTCAACAAATTCCTCTCAGAAATATTTATATAAAAAAACTAAAAACAATTAATTTTAAAATATTGTAATTTTAAAGTAAGTACAGTCACAAATACTTTTTTTCATTTTTTATATGTATTTATTTAAATTCAAGTTAGTTAGCATACACTGTAGTATTGATTTCAGAAGTAGAACCCAATGGTTCATCACTTACATACAACACCCAGTGCTCATCCCACCAGGTGCCCTCCTTAATGCCCATCCCCTCCAGTGACCCTCAGTTTGCTTCCTGTATTTTAGAGTCTCTTATGGTTTGCCTCCCTCTCTGTTTTTATCTTATTTTTCCTTCCCTTCCTCTATGTTCATCTGTTTTGTAGAAAGACACTCTAAATAACTATCACCTAAATATCATACAAACTAAGGAAAGTAAAATAACCTCGCTATGTAATCACTGACATGAACAAATTTATGTGGGTAGATTCACAAAACACGAGTCCAGTAAAGATGGTTCTGCTGATCATCACTTAAGTTTTAACTATCTCAAAGGGTTTGTTTTGATTTTCTTTGTGTAAAGTTTTCCATTTTTATACTGTCAGAGAACAGTGACTTATGCTTCATAATTTATGTAGTTGATTTATTTTTGACAATTCTATCACATTTTCAACAGCTATCAAAAAAACGATTTCCATCTGGAAATTTTAAAAGGTTTATAGTTTGGCTTCCATGCTGAAGCACTGCAGTACCTCAAAGTGTGCCACTTTTCAAGTTTAACAGATACTTTTTTTAAAGCAAGGGATTCTAACATTAGCTTAATCATAAGACCAACATCCTTCAGAAAGCCTTCCTAAATAATGTCAAGAATTTGAGAAGAAAAAAAAAACTCATTCTTCAAATTCAATGAACTTTTATAAATATAGTTCATAATCAACTGTCTTTCCTTTTTATTTGGCTGTGGGCTGTTTTAGCCTAGAACTTTGACTCATCTTAATGTGGAAGAACCTCAATATACAAAGTTTGTTTTTTATTCAATTATTACAGAGCATTCTATGGTTTAAATCAAGTCCCTAGTATATAATGATTATATAGAGCCAGTAGTTTAAGAGGACATAATTAACTTATATGGGGTATTCCAGTCCAATACCCTAATCATCAATATTATAAGAGATTTCCTGGAAAAATCTTATAGTAATGAAAGGGTATAGATTGGGGCACTTGGGTGGCTCAGTTGGTTAAGTGTCCGACTTCATCTCAGGTCATGATCTCACGGTTCATGAGTTCAAGCCCCACGTCAAGCTCTGTGCTGATAGCTCAGAGCCTGGAGCCTGCTTCAGATTCTGTGTCTCCCTCTCTCTCTGCCCCTCCCCCGCTCGCACTGTGTCTCTTTCTCTCTCTCAAAAATAAACATTTAAAAAAATCTTTTTAATTTAAAAAAAGAATGGATATAGATTAGTAAATGCTTTCTAATATAAACTCATACAGCTAATCAGATCTTTGTGAAGTTCCTTTATTTTTGCCTCAAGACTGTGGACTAACCACACACATTTATTTCTTCTCCCTTCTAAGACGCACCCTTCTATTAAACAATAAAGAAACATAGAAAATAAGAATTCAAAATAACATTAAGTGAAGAGGAAGGGAAGAGAATAGCACTCAGTAGACAAACAGTTTCCACAAATTCCTAGAAGGCAGAATGCGGAGGGAAGAGTAGCAGCTGACGAGAGAGGGCCGGGCAAGTCCTGGCTGCAGTGATGTGAGTAAGAGGCTCCTGGGGAGGAGGAAGCCCTCTGTCCCGGTGGGCCCATAAAAACCTGTAGTCATCCATGGTGAGGAGAGGGAAAAATGAAAACTGGGGCTAAGAATGGGGAAATTAACTCCAAGCTCCATGAGAAAGTCTATGATACCCACCCCCCAAAATCGGTATGGTGGCCAGATGTGTATGCCCCCCTTAAAAATATAAGAGATTTTCTAAAGAAAGAGGGTGATCTGGGGGAGAGCCAGAACAGCTGAATCCATAATAGGACACACAGGACTGCCTCCCACTGGCAGGTGTCCACCATTGACCCACCACTCAGTAAGCTCGGTTCACCCACAAAGAAGTCCTAATCAAGTTCATTGTCTGTCATAAATACAGACAACTGAAACCCATCTTTTATTTAAGGAAAGACTCCAGAATAGTAAAGAGGGAGAAAGATGATAAATAAACAAAAATACAATCCCTGGGGGAAATTAAAATAACTAAGAAAACTTTTTTAAAAATCCACATTCTTTGCAAGCTTTCAAGATACCGTAGTCATAAAATAAGAACAAAATGTTGTAAAAGAGGAACAGAGAGCAAAAGCAAGAAAGAGCTCTTCGAAATTAAGATACCTAATTATGACTATGGTAAATAAACATGATCAGCAGGGCCACAGGAAAGGAAGGAGAGTGGAGAGAGGAGTGGAGTCTAAGCAAGGTATCTGTGTTCCAGCAATCATGTTTTAATTCTTCAAAACTAGAATTTTTAATACACAGACTACAATACAAGGTCAAATCCAAGAGAAAGACACAAGCAAATCCCATAGTGATCACTGTACAGGAGCATTCAAGCCATTTATAAACAAAGCACAGAAGACAACTCTAGGTTTAGAACAAATCATAAGTTATTCTGACAACACAGAAGGAAAAGAATACAATACTTGGGCAGTGAAAGAAGAGGCCTAGAGGGAAGGGCGGGAGCTAATACCTCCATCTCAAGGAGTGGGAGCCAAGACACTCTCTGTGGTCAAGGGGAAAATAAATAAATGTATTTACCAAGTAGTTGTCACAAGCGCACAGAGACAGTGCCAACTGCATGCCAGGCACTTACTACGAATGTTTTAGGGGCTGTTCCTTCAACTGTACCATACAGCGCTTACAGTGGTCCTTAAAACAGAAATGGAAAATGTTCAAGCTCCAGGGTACCCAAAACGGGAACCACTAGTGGTGATATAACTGGACCGAAGAGGAAGAAAAGACTCAGAGTTCAGTGAAGATAGGCCAATGCTTCATGTATCAGAGCAGAGAGTCAAAGGATAATAATATCTAAAATTGGTAAGTCAAAAACAGAGGCATAAACATTATTTAGATTTATGGAGACCATCCCAGAAGAAGTCCATACTGAAACAATCAGAGAAAAAAAAAATGTAAGTGGGTCCCTTGGGAAACAAGAGTGGGCTTGGGAAGAAACCTAACAGAGGACTGCAGCTTTCATGTGTAAAAAATTCTGAACTTTTTTACATTTTTAACAATGTAATTGATCTAGTTTAATCGTTTCTTTTAAATTTAGTTAATAATTTTTTCAAAAACCATTTGGGATGTCCCACGACCTCAGGCAGATGAAATTCTTATGTATTTTAGTGGTTTCCAGAGAATGATCTAATTATAATGCCAGGTTAACAAGTCAGCATGTCCTACATTTTTCACCTAATGTTGCATTTGTGATGCTACAGAATATTAAGATGTAGCCCCTGCGGGCCTGTAATTTAAAAAGAGTCCACCGGGCACTATTTACTCATCTTCTGATCTTTAACATTTATGTTCCTTATTCCTCTGGTGAAGACAAAAAAGACTTCAATCCCCTGTTCGCCACAAGAACAGGCTCAAGAGAGAAAATTCCTGATGAGACGGGGACTAGCCCGCCAAAGCCGCCATCATCTCCACGCTGCACTAGAGCATCAGCACTGGTAATAACCGCAGAGAAGTAATAGGAGCGCCTGGGTGGCTCAGTCAGTTAAAGCGTCTGACTTCGGCTCAGGTCATGATCTCACAGTTCGTGGGTTCAAGCCCCACGTCGGGCTCTGTGCTGACAGCTAGCCCAAGAGCCTGGAGCCTGTCTTTGGATTCTGTATCTCCCTCTCTCTCTGACCCTCCCCTGCTCATGCTGTCTCTCTCTGTCTCTCAAAAGTAAATAAAAAATTTAAAAAAAAAAAATAACAGCAGAGAAGGGCTGATACAGTGTAGGTAGATGTTGTAGACAGTGGACTAAATGCAACGAAAGGTCTTGCCTACTCTTCATCAAGGTCACGGATCAGTGGTCGAAGAGCTCCAGCCAGGCCCCACACACATTTGGTTTGACCTGCTTTATGTTGCCCCATGCTATGTTTCTAATTTTTGAAAAAGTAGTTGGGATCCTAAAATGAAAGAATTTATATAAATCAGATTTCCTCTCCACAGAGACAGTCCCCTCAAGATAGGGTAGGTGTGCCCCCATTTGCCACACCTAGCCCGCTCCTCTCATTTGTTACTACTCTGCCAGTGGTAGCCACTGCATTTCCAACCCTTGCTGGACGAAGGTTGGACCTGTTGACAATCCTAACCTGTGCCAAGAGTCTCGGAGGCACGACTCTTATGCTCAGGGGGCAAGCAGGAGTACATCAGCAACACTAGGTTCTTGGCAGCAACAGTTCCAGAAGGGAGTTAGCAGCCATTCCTCCCTAATAGTCAGGTACTTTAAAGCAGTGGACTCTATTTATTGGGGAATTACATAAGATCTGTCAATGGAGGAAAAAAGAATACAAGAATTACTGCACAGGCCTAAAAATTAAGAATTTCGGTGTATGCCTATTTGACCGCAGATAATTCCCTGCCCACTGCCTTACTTTGAATGGAACTCAGATTAAAAGACAAATTTTCAAAAAGTGGTAAATCCTAGGGGCACCTGGGTGGTTCAGTCGGTTAAGCATTCGACTTCAGCTCAGGTCATGATCTCACAGCTTGTGAGTTCGAGTCCCAGGTCAGGCTCTGTGCTAACAGCTCAGAGCCTAGAGCCTGCTTTGGATTCTGTGTCTTCCTCTCTCTGTCCCTCCCCTGCTCACACTCTGTCTCTCAAAAATAAATAATAAACATTAAAAAAAATTTTTTTAATGGTAAATCCTAGTGATAATGCCTAACAGCCAGAAATAAAAACTGAACCACAAAGTCTGATAACTAGCACTGTAATATACATTTTCAATAAAATAGTCATCATTTACTTACATTTTAATGTCTCTCCAGCATACGGTATGTGCAGTTTAAATCGGTCACAGTTAGGTCCAGGAGTCAATGAGGTGCAGCTTTAAAAAAAAAAAGAAAGAGAAGAAAAGATTTTTTAAAAAGCCCACATGTTTATGATATTTAATAAAGTAAATCAAAAAGTGATCCTTATAGGTAAAAAGTTAACAAACTGGCTTATAAATCAAAATAAAAGCCCTCGATGGTCCTGGAAGCCAAGAGAGTAAGACCTGCCCTAAAACAAATGATCCATTTATCTCACAATAGAACTTATATGCTGCCTTTCTTTTTCTTAATTGTTTTTTTTTTTTTAACATTTATTTATTTTTGAGTGACAGAGAGAGACAGACATGAGCAGGGGAGGGACAGAGAAAGAGGGAGATGCAGAATCCGAAGCAGGCTCCAGGCTCTAAGCTGTCAACACAGAGTCCGATGCAGGGCTCGAACCCACAAACTTTGAGATCATGACCTGAGCCAAAGTCGGACGCTTAACTGACTAAGTCACCCAGGCGTCCCAGAATTTATATGTCTTCTAACAAGAAACACCAACATAGCTCCTGCTACTTCTCTCAAGTGAGTGTAGCTGGACTTTCAAAGTAAGTGTATCATCCAAAACAGGTCTGTAATCTTTGCTGCCAAGAATTGTAAAAGAAGAGTAGTTTTATGGACAGATTTTAAACACAGATCTTAGCTTTCACTCAGTACTAGAAAGAGTCCACTTCTGGCCTTTTCTCCTGACACCAGGTCATTTCCTCTTTCTCTCCGAAGGTCAGCTGTTTCCTCTGGATCTGGCAGCCCCTTCTCTTCCATCTACAGCGGGGCACAAGGCACTGCCCTCGGTTCCAGATAAAATGCAAATTTAAAAGGGGTGAATTGGTCACTCAGGTGTTTGGTTTCTTTTCAGTCTATTACTTCACAAAGTTAAACAATGTTCTTTGTTCTTTAAACAAATTTACAAGATATCGTTCATGATCTCACAAATCAACTTCAATGGCATAACGGCCACACTGGCTTCATTAATATCACTACAATGTCAACTGAGGAAATTATATGTCTTTATTTAGTTTTAAAAATTGAAGTTTATCAATTATAAAGTAAAGCAAAATATGCTAAGTTCCTTTCATAATTCCAAAACTGACTATGAAGCATCTCTGAAAAGAGTATTTTAAGGGATGGAAGCATTGTTGGAATAAATGTCCCACTTCCCTTGATGGCCACTTTGAAGGCAACAGTCATTTGAAAATAAATTTGAGAAATGTGGACTCTAAAAAAAACGTACTCAGATCTCATATTAGATTTACCATAACTTTTCCCCAAAATGTAAAAAGAGAAAACACCCAGACAGAAAGCTTAAGTCAGATGTATTTAATCATAAATCACTAGGTTGACGTTTTCCTCTTATCTTTAGGAGACAACAAAAAAACACCAGTTTATAAACTAAACAACCACAGCTACACTAATGACTGCAAAGTAAACCAATTTTAATTTTTTATAGGTTTTAAGAACACATTTTCCTTTACTGTTCAATATAAAAAAACACTCTTCAAGGCATATCTAATGAAAGTATTTCCCTTATAACATATCTTTTCTAGCAGTTATTTGAAAACACTTATAAAAACACATAAAGGATTATAAAACATAATCTAATGACAGAAACGGCCCTGCAAACAACCCTAAGAACCTCTCTTGCATCTATTCCATGAACAATGCTTTAAAATTATCTTTTAATAAAAAATGAAATAAAATAAACACCATTCACAATCATGAAGATCAAATTATCTACCTATCTTATATAGCTTAGCAACTGAAGTTATTAATAGCACAGGAAATCCTGAGGATTAATCTGATTCTAGTTTGTTTGAATAACTAGTCTTTTTCAATGTGAAATTAGTTTCTCAATTGTTACATTCACTGTGGGGCCACATTTTTGTATTATTTCCTTTATACTTTAACTCGGGCTAAGGCAGTGCTTTGTGCTCCGTCCCTCCTCCTTCCTCCCTTCCTACGTGAACAGCTTGGCTCCAATCACCCTAGGGTGTTAAAAAGTACATTTCTCCATCTGAGTGATTCACTCACTGATTTTTTTTTTAATTTTTTTTTTTACTTAGATAAGATTTACTGAGCATTGTTCTATGTGTTAGGAATACAGGGTGGACAAGACAGACAAGATCGATGGTCCCAAGGAACTTAAATTCTGGCAAAAGAAAAAGAAGTGATAAACAAGAGAGGAAGACATAAAGATGGCTCAAAATTGCTAAATGTTATGAAGGAAATAAAGTAGTGTTGCAGCGAAATGGGCTACATTACACTGGAAGACTGGAGAAGACCTTAGAGGAAGTGAAACCCGAAACCTGCAGAACACCACGGGGCCACCGAGGCGGCAGCAAGGCGAGTTCTGGGGCAGAGCACTCCAGGCGGGGAAGCAGCTGGTGCAAAGGCGTGAAGGCAGGGACGAGCTGCATATATCTGGGGGAAGGAATCTTGGTCTGTCTGGGCGATGCAGTAGAGCAGAGTGGATGAGGGAAAGAACAGCAAAAGATTAGGACGGGGGTAAGCAAGGGACAGATCGCAAGGAGCCTTGTAGGTGGTGGCAATTAATTCAGGTTTTATTCCAAGCTCAAAGGAGGGTTTTAAGAAGAGTAATATTATCTGATTCTATGCTTTTTAAGAGATCACACTGACTACTTTATGGAAAAAGAGTCTGTAAAGAAGTCAAACAGAAACCACCAGGAGACCACTGCAATAAAGAAAGATGATGGACACTTGGGACTAGGGGTGGCGTGGTCCTAACAGGAGGCATGGACTTGACTAGTCCACTCGTCGGAGAAGAGCCAAGATGGCAGAACAGCATGGAAGTCTTTTTTTGTCTCGCGTACATGAAATACAGCCAGAAGAACACTAAACCATCCTGCCACCTAGAAAACTGACTAGGGACGACCAGAAGAAGAGCAGGTTTAGGAAGAAGGGGAATCAAGAGTGCACAGTGTGAGACAACAGGCAAATCGTATATGGAGACACAGCCTGAGTAACGGAGGAGCCAGCCAATCCACAAGAGCCATAAAACATCATGGAAAAGCCAGAAGAAAAATTTGCCAAAACTCTCTTTAGAGTGCTATATATTGTCAGAAAGATCACTTGCTTGGAGTGGGGATGAGGGCAGGGGCCAAACTCCCCAAAGAGGATTCCCAAGTTAAAATGGCTAATCTCCAATTAACTGCCAGGTTTCTATTTTGCTGAGAGGAATATTCAAATTTGGGGCCAAGAACTTAACCATTCAAGTCAATAGGGGAAAGACTAAGTTGCCATCAGCAGGCCTCTCTCTCCTTAACGGTGCTCAGCTTCTCCCATGAAAGGTTGAGCAAATTATTTAAAATAATAATTGTGCTCTGTCTTCCATGTTACCTATCAGAAGGAGAGTCACCAAATGTGGCAGGATTGGAGTCATTTTTACAGCTTTCTTTGATAACGTTCCTGCATTGTTTTGATTTTTGTGATGAACATGAACTACTTTATAATTCTATAAATATTTAAAGTTAGGTACATCCTTTTTATATTTGAAAAACTGCAGGGTAGGGGTGTCTGGGTGGCTCAGTTGGTTGAGCGACCAACTTCGGCTCAGGTCATGATCTCACTGCTCATGGGTTCAAGCCCCACATCAGGCTCTGTGCTGACAGCTCAGAGCCCGGAGCCTGCTTCGGATTCTGTGTCTCCCTCTCTCTCTGCCCCTCTTCCACTCACGCTCTCTCTCTCTCTCTCTCAAAAATGAATAAACATTTAAAAATTAAAAAAAAAAAAGAAGAAAGAAAAACTGCAGGGTAATCTATTGATGAACACTTTTCAAGTAAAAATATGTATAAAAGTCTTTAATAACATCACAAAACTTCACACTGCTAATATTTGTTATCCCTCACAGTTTCTGTGTCAGGTTTTGGGAATGGCCTGGTTAGGCAGCTCTGGTACAGGGTCTCCCAGGATGTTGCAGCCAGATATCAGTAACAGATAACAAATACAGTGGAGAAGTTCATTCATCGAGCAAATCATTTTTTTAGGAATATGAAAAAGCTACTAAAGGCTGCTGGCTTCATTAAAACTCTAGTTTTATAACGGCAACTCGTCCAAACAGTTAGAGCTGGGGCTCAAAAACCACAATTCCAGGGGCGCCTGTGTGGTGCAGTCGGCTGAGTGACCTACTCTTGACTTGGGCTCAGGTCATGATCTCACGGTTCTGTGGGTTCAAGTCCCACATCAGGCCCCATGCTGACAGCCGGCTTAGGATTCTCTCCCTGTCCTCACCCCCCCCCCCACTGTGCTCACTCATTCTCTCTCTCTCCCTTTCTCTCTCAAAATAAATAAACGTTAAAAAAAAGCAGTATTCCAAATTGAGTATCTTTTGATAATAACTTTAAATGAATTAAAAACTGTTGACAACAAAATGTAATTTCAAATTTGTCCCTCAACTATATTTTCTAAGTGCTTACCATTTGTCAGGCACTGTGCTAAGTGCACAGAACACAGCAGCAATGAGAACAACAAACAAAAAATCTTGGCATTTTATTGAAAAGAAAAGTTTTAAGATGAAGAGCTATGCTCTAAAAAGATATCTTTTACTAAATTCTAACCACCTCAATATGCTGGGAATGCACTACTTCAAAGTTTAACACCTAAGAGAACAAGAGGAGTTAAACGACCACGTTCTGCAGACTATGCATGTGGGAACTTCCAAGCGGGAATTCCTGACAGCATCGGAACAGGCAGAACAGCGCCTTATTACAGACCGTAGAGCCAGCTAGCCACACCTACAGTAAAATGCTAAGCCTAACAACCCCCATATGTTCTCATCCCTGCCACCTCTTCGCTTACATCTCATCACATGACTCCCACAGTTATGATTTATCTATTTTCCAAAGGTGGTTTGTCTTTCCAACCAGGTGATAAGATTCCTGGTGCTAAAACTGTTCTATACTTTTTTTTTAAATGTCCTAGTATAACATCTAGCACGGTACTAAGCATCAGCACTGATGACATTTTCGTATATACTTATCATCATAAGCTAAACTCCGCAACTATCATTTTACAGATGATGACAGGGAAGGCCAAGGGTCTCACAGTCACTCAGTGAGCGCACTGGGACGGGAAAGCACTCCCAGAGCACTCTGGCCACAGGCATCCTTCAATCACCTGTAAATCTCCAGCATCCAGCACTGGGTCCAGGATGTGGATACTCCAACAACTACATATGGCGATAAAGGTTTCCTGAATGAATGCATAAACTGACTCCTAGTCTTGTGCTGTTTTCATGACAAAAAACAGCGATTTAACTGGAATTAAGATACTCTTATCCTCACCTCTAAGATAAAAGTGTTATTATTTGTAAGAGGTTCTCCTTTTGAATAGCTGTACATGTGACCTAGAATTTATATAAGTCATTTCCTAAAATTACTATTTTCACAATAAATAAAAACAAGAACTATCATTTGCTGAGCATTTGCTATGTCCCAGGTACTATTCTAAATTCTTTAATTAGATTGAACTATTTAAACCCACAGCAACCTTCAGAAATAGATGCAATTATTACCTCCACTTTACAGATGAGGAAACTGAGGCACAGGGAAGATGGCTACCTTGTTAGTTAGGGACAGAGACTGGATCCAAACCCAGAATGTCTGGCTCTGGGGCCCATTTCCTTAAATACCACTCCAAATCACCTCTCAATATTTAAAGGGGAAACCATCAGAATTAGTAAAAAGTGTGAAATATAAATCTGTCAATAAATGCCATTTTATTAAGTGCCTAAAATAATAAAAAGTAAAGGCTAACAAACTGTTGCCAAAAACAGTGTTCTACCCTACCAGCTTTCGTGAAAAGAAAGTGATTTAGCAGTAATAAGTAATACATGTAAATCAGTGATGCAAAGGAGGGAACAGGACCTAATTTGATTTTAAGAGGCTCTACAATGGTAACACTCTTGACTTATCTGGCAAACTCTTTAAAAAAACAGTGAAAGTAAATTTGGATTTGAATCCTTTTTAAGTTATTACTTGCTCCTAGCCCCTGAGATATGACTCAAATTATTAAGGTATCACTATAAACAGGAAAAGTTGGCAATTTCCCTATAGTTTATATGATTTTAGTGATAGCCAAAAATGGATTAACAAAGTTATACAAAGATATTCTACAACCTTGATGATATTAGCATTTTTAAGATAATGCAAAATGTAAGTAAAATATATGCTTTGCGATATAATACTAAATCTATTATTTGATCTGCTTTGGGTGGCGGAGAATGATTTAAACCATTTCTACTCTACAAGCATCTGAAAAGAACAAAGTAGAAGTGTCCAGGGTTCCTTCCCTGAGTCTGCGTCAGTTTCCTCAAAACTATTAATTTACCATTTGGCACGTTCTCCTACACAGCTTCCTGTTTTCTTGATAATGACGTTTGTGCTTAACCAACAATATTCAACATCAGCTGAGAAGGAAGTCTTCGGCTTTGGCAACCTAAAATCACAGGTGACTGTGAAACAAAATAGGCTCAAAGACCAATAACCGCTTGGTAAACAACTCTCAAGTCACAAGGTAGAGTGAATTCTTGTTAGCTCATATTCACCACCTCTTCATTATACAGAATTTATTTTCCCTGAATTAACTCTATCATCAATGATTCCACTCAGACCAAAGCAATTTCAAAATTATCATGGCTTATAGACTGAAAGGCAGCAGCGTAGAAGCTAGAAGACTGCCACAAGCTATGTGAACACCTACTAAGTAATCTATAAAATAGGCATTTTTATCCACAAAGGTATCTGACCTTCTGATTCACAGACTTTTACACCCTCAGCCTTAAAAGGGAATTATGGCCCATCTAGTTGACTACATCAAAACCCAGTAGGTCAAGTTGAGGCCTTTCTACAAGGAGACTCATGAATTAAAACTGGTAAAAGAAGGCAATAAAGTTGCACTGAGATAGACTTTTTACAACATTCAGAAGAACGCCACCACTTGCTTGATGACATATGATGTTCTCAACACACCACGTATATATCCTCCACATCTCTAAAGCCCGAAATCTATTTCTAGGTCCTACTAGAAAGTGATGGGTCCAGTTCTTAGCAGAGGATTCCAAAATGCCACCACCAAAATATATGACTCAGCTCAGAATGCTTTAAAAATTATAAAATTAAAATATTCAAAAAAACATGTATTTGCCAGTTCATCCGTTGCTATTCCCAGTTTATATGCTGTATCTCCATTTATAAATGATAGACTTCAACTCTAAAGGAGGGAATATTTTTCAATGTTAGTAGGTGTTCCTATAACAAAAATGTGGTTTAAATTGCAATATGATTCCAATAGGAATGATAGGCTCACACACTATTTTCAACAGTGAACTAGGTGGGGGAAAATTTTTAATATTTTGAGATGATGCTTCACTCATTAATGTTCAACCTTTCTTCTTCTCTAATAGGTGCTTTTAATTCAGTCTGTTAACAGAATAAAAGAGAAAATTAATAGGATTATCTAAATTAGTGCTGGATAAGTATTTGATAAAGTAAACATCCATTCATGATTTTAAAAACTCTTTGTAAATAAGGATAAAAAAGAGACTTCCTTAATACGATAAAGGCCATCTATTAAAAAAATACAACAATATCACATTTAATAACAAAAGGTTACACTGTTCCCTTTGAGACAGAGAATGATATGACACCCACTCCGACCACTTTAATTCAATATTGTGCCAGCAGTCCTATCAAGCACAGAGTAGCATGGGGAGATTGGGGTATATATATTGGAAAGGAAGAAATAAAACTATATTTACATGAAATATACATGTAAGTTTGCATACAGAAAAATTTTTAAACCTTTATAGGCACTGGAAATATGTGAGCTTAGCGAAGTTGCTAAACAAAAAACATACACAAAAATCAACTGTAGACTGTATACGTACATCTATACACCATCAACAACCAGTTAAAAAATAAAAACTTATAGAAAGATGCCATCAAAATAACGTCAAACTATCAAATATGTAGAAATAAAGATCACAAAAGATGTGCAAGATCTTTATGTAGAAAACTATTAGGAGAAAATAAAACAATAAACGAATACAGACATGTTCACAAATTAAAGATTACATAATGAAAAGATGTCAGTTCTCCATTATTGATCTGGAACCTGAAAGGTAGATTTTAAAATGTAAAAAGAATGCCAAGAACCAAGAATAGACCATATTCTCTTGAAGAAGAAAAACTTGATAGGATTATACACAGTAGCCAAAAACTGGTAATAACCCAGTGCCAATAGAGACTGACAAATGGATAAACAAAATGTGACATATGTGTATAATGGGATATTATTCAATAGCCTTAAACAGGAAAGACATTCTGATACACGCTACGACATGGACAAACCCTGAAGATATTCCGCTAAGTGAAAGAAGCCGCTCACAAAAGGACAAATACTATACAATTCCATCCATATGAGGTGCCTGGAGTTATCAAATTCAAAGAGACAGAAAGTGGAATGGTAGTTGCCAAGGGCTGAAAGGAGGGTGGAAACAGACAGTATTTAAGGGGTACAGAGTTTCAATTCTGTAAGAGGAAAAGTTCTGGAGATGGATGGCTTTGGGTACACAACAATGTGAATGTACTTAATGCTATGAACTGTACACTTAAAAATGGCTAAAATTATGCAAACTGGTACAGCCACTCTGGAAAACACTATGGAGGTCCCTCAAAAAATTAAAAATAGACTGCCCTATGACCCAGCAATTGCACTACTAGGTATTTATCCAAGGGATACAGGTGTGCTGTTTTAAAGGGGCACATGCACCCCAATGTTTATCGCAGCACTATCGACAATAGCCAAAGTATGGAAAGAGCCCAAATGTCCATCAACAGATGAATGGACAAAGAAGATGTGTATTTGTATATATCTACAATGGAGTATTACTCGGCAATCAAAGAGAATGGAATCTTGCCATTTGCAACTACGTGGATTGAAGAGGGTATTATGCTAAGCGAAGTAAGTCAGTCAGAGAAAGACAAATATCATATGACTTCACTCATATGAGGGCTTTAAGATACAAAACAGATGAACATAAAGGAAGGAAAGCAAAAATAATATGAAAACAGGGAGGGGGGACAAAACGTAAGAGATTCTTAAATATGGAGAACAAAGAGAGGGTTACTGGAGGGGTTGTGGCAGGGGGTAGGCTAAATGGGTTAGGGGCATTAAGGAATCTACTCCTGAAATCATTGTTGCACTATATGCTAACTAACTTGGATGTAAATTAAAAAATAAATTACATTAAAAAATAACAAATAGAAAATAGCTAAAATTATAAATTTTATGTATATTTTACCACAATAAGGAAAAAACTTAATAAGAGAAATTGCTCTACTGGATATCAAAAAGTATTCTAAATCTTACTAATTAAAATATTAATATTGATACAAAGATAGACAAAGAATAGAGTTGACAGACAGATTCTCTCACATCTGGACACTTAACTTACGACAGAGGCATCTCTGCATGGCAGTAAGGAAAGAAAATTGTTTTCAACAGGGGTGCTGAGTCAACTGGATATACTTATGGGAAAAATATGAAACCTGAGCCCTACCTCATACCATTAACAACATCAAGTCCAAGTAAACTGAAGCTCTGGCTAGGAAACGCACAAGAAAAATATTTTAGAAGATAATGGGTAAGGGTTAATTGGGTAAAATAGAATATCTTCAAGAACTTGGTGAACAAGGATGCCTGGGTGGCTCAGTCGGTTAAGTGTCTGACTCTGGCTCACGTTGTGATCTCATGGTTCATGAGTTCAAGCCCCGCATCAGGCTCTGTGCTGATGGCTGAGAGCTTGGACCCCACTTCAGATTTTGTCTCCCTCTCTCTCTGCCCTTCCCCAGCTCACACTCTGTCTCTCCCTCTCAAAAAATAAACATTTTTTTAAAAAAAGAACTTGGTGGACAAAAATTCCAAAAAGTACTACTATGAAAGAAAAATTGGGTAATCTAATACTAGATTTTCTGTTCAACAATAACAAAAAAGCCATTAAAGAGTGAAAGGACAGGGGCACCTTGGTGGCTCAGTCAGCCGAGCTTCTGGATTTGGCTCAGGTGGTATTCTCGTGGTTCATGGTTCAAGTCCCGCATCGGGCTCTGCGCTGACAAGAGAGCTTGGACCCTGTCTTCGGATTCTGTGTCTCCCTCTCTCTCTGACCCTCCCCTGCTCACGCTGTCTGTCTGTCTGTCTGTCTCTCTCTCTCTCTCTCTCTCAAAAACAAAACATTAAAAAAAAAGAGTGAAAGGACAAACCACAGGGTGAAACAAGATATTTACAACATATAAAATTGATATTAAAATATATAAAGAAGTCCTATAAATTGGTAAGAAAAAGACATGTTAGTAGACCTGAAGGAATACTTCATAAAAAGGGATCCAAATGGTCAATAAACATGAAAAGGTGCTTAACCTAATTAATCACTAGAGAAATGCAAGTTAAATCTATGATGAGGCACCACAACACCATCTGAGTGGTTAAAATCAGACCGACACTACCAAGTGTGATTAAAAACTGGTCTTATGACATTGTGTATACAGCCAATGTTGTATTTCTTTCATTAGTATTCATATAGTTTTGCAAATTTCTTTTTCAGGCATGACAGGGCAAAATACCTATTATATGTAGTAAGAATTACTTTTATAATATTGCTTATTTATCTTATCTCATTCTTTTTAATACATATCTTATTATGTTTTATAACTTATAAATATATTTTATGATTAAATTAAGTATACATGTATTGAGGGTTCATAATTAATTTGAGGCGCATAATTGAAAAAAGTTTACCGACCACTGCTGTGCGAGTTCAGAAAGGAGTCTCTACTCTTAAGAACCTCCAACTATAAATCAGAAGACAAAAATCAAACCCATGAAAGTCAAATAAGCACAATTTAAATAACAGCTCCAGACAACAATAGATACAAGTCACAAAGCAATTAGCATGATTAATTGCCAAATTAGTGGTTAAAGAAAAAGAGCACAATAGAAGTTGCCAGAGCAGAGAAACCACTTTTAGCCAGGGTAATCACGGAAGGTTCACTGGAATACAGCTGGCCTCTGAGAACGAGTTAGATCTGGTAGGTAGGGGAATGAAAATGTTGACCTACAATAGTCTCCAAATGGGGACCAAACCAAGGAAGACAGACACTCAGCTAGACTGAAAGCTCTGTAATGAAACAGAGTACATTAAACCTTGGCTCGCTCAGTGCCCCACAGCCCACCCGCGGGCACACAGCAGCCCCACAGCCCACCCGCGGGCACACAGCAGCCCCACAGCCCACCCGCGGGCACACAGCAGCCCCACAGCCCACCTGCTGGCACACAGCAGCCCTGATAACTGCCCTAGAAGCAGTACAGATGAACAAGTGGAACTGCAGATGACAAGCACACTCCAAGGTCATGTCAAAGTCAAAACAAATTACATAAATATCCTGGACTGATTCCTATTCCGACGGTCAGAATGTTGCGAATTCTTACTTTTTTTTTTTTAGAGAGAGAGAGAAAGAGAGCACACATGCACAAAAGTGAGGGGCACAAGGAGAGAGGTAGAGAGAGAAAAATCTTAAGCAGGCTCCACACTCGGCACAGAGTCCAACACAGGGCTCGATCCCATGACCGTGGGATTATGACCTAAGCCAAAATCAAGAGTCAGAAGCTCAACCAACAGCTACCCAAGCACCCTGGTAATTCCTTCATTAATAAATAGTATAAGAAATTTCTAGGAACAAGGCCAACTTACATACATTTCTATACATTTGATGTGCAACATAATTTTATAAAAGGTAATTTTTATACTAAACACTGAATTTGTTCAGTAAAAATGTTCCTGTAAACTTTTTAGGTCACCATTTTCATTCCTTGACCCAAAACATGTCCTAAATGGATGTATTCCCAATTCTTTGAATTCTGGGGGTTTTATATTTTATACCATTTCTATTTTATGTATCTAAATCCCAAACTCAAATTCCTCGTCCTTGCAGGGAAGGACTGGAAAGTATGTTGGCACGTAGCTCAGATTCTCAAGGGAGTAAACCCACAGAGCTGTGATCTTTCCCCTACTGGCTTTCATGTTACTCACTGCATTTATGTTTGTAGCTCCACAATGCCTCATACTAAAAGCTCAGTATACGCTTTTCTTTTTTTCTTTTTTTTTTCTTTTTTTAATGTTTACTTTTGAGAGAGAGAGACAGAGCAGAAGCAGGAGAGGGGCAGAGAGAGAGGGAGACACAGAATTCACAGCAGGCTCCGGGCTCTGAACTGTCAGCACAGAGCTCAACGGGGACTGGAACACACGGACCACGAGATCCTGACCTGAGTCAAAGTCAGACGCGTAATGGACAGAGCCACCTAGGTGCCCGTCAGTATATGCTTTTCTTATGAAAAATATGTCTGAGTGAATATAAACAGTACCCAAGACACAGCATACAGAAAAGAATAGATAGAAAACTGGCAGAGGTGGGGGAAAGAATAGGGAGAAGAAATAAAAAAAGGTAGAAGGATGAGCTGTTGTGGAAACAGGAGAAGGTGGAGGTAAAAATGGGAAAGAGAGAGAATGGAGGAGTGGAAAAGAAGGTAAGAAGGAAATGAATAGATTCTCTTTCCTGTTAGTGAAAGGTACTTTCTAATGATGGAAGAAACATTTTTTAAAACCTCAAGTTTTTCTTCTTAAGTGATTATGAAAAGACATCTGCTACATGAGCAGATCTGGAACTATAAGATAATAGGATAAATAAATGTATCCATATATTTTTGGGTTTTCAGCGGTCTGGGGGGATGTTTTTCTTAGATTGCTGCTTGAGATACTACTGTTGCACACTGTGAATTTTCCAGCCTTGTGCAAGTTAAATAACATGGCTCTTCTTTAGCTTCCTCATCCATAAAATGGAGGTAACAGCCCCACTTCATGGAGTTGTTACAAGGCTCCAGTGACTTCGTACCCCTCAGGTACTTAGAACAGTGCCTAGCACATAGTTAGTACTTACTACTAGGATTATTCAAAAGCACAAATTGCAAAGTCAAAAATATGGAGGAGAGTCCATCCCAAATACTATGCTCATGAAACCCTTAATTCACTTGGGCAATAATTTTCAATATTAAAACAAAAAACAACAAAAAGAAAGACTTCCAATTGACCCCCTCCCCACACTACTATGCCTTCTTCATTCCACAGACAAAAATTCTCAGAGGTAGTCCGACCAACAAAAGATGGGGTCTGGCAGTAAAATGATTTTCCTAGGTTCTGAAGCAAATCTAATGGAGCCCATAATGCTCCTCCTGTTACAGAGCAGGAGGCCCCCAGGAGGACAAAGAAGAGGATCACGAGGGGTTATCTAAGTGTGAGACAGAGCAAGAAAGCCTGCGAGCAGGTCAGCGTTTTGCGGCCGTGAGCCGGCATGAGGCTTACTGTTCTTTAAAACAATGCTCTCGATTTAATTTGTTCTCAGGATCCTCCACAAAATATGTAGAGTTCTAGATTTTTTTTTTTTTTTGCATGTAATGGGAAATGTTCTTTATTCTTTTTTTCCCCAGAAATGTATGCATTAGCCTGCTATCTGCTTTTCGGATTACTAACATTTCTCCAAGTAAACCATATGGAGTCTCTCCTTTTTTATTTATTCTTTTTTTTTCCCCCACTTCATTGAGTTCTCGGTGTTACACTTTAAGAAGGACAGAGACTTACTGGAGCTCACCGAGAAGCCAGCAGGGCTGTTGAAAGGACACAAATTACATGGTTATAAGCAAAGACTCCACGTTAGCCTGGGGAAGAGAAAGTTAACACCCCACGGCAGCCATCTTCATTTACCTGAAGTGCTATCACAAGAGGGATGGATTCAGCTCGTTCTAGATCACACCGCGAGGCAGAAGGGACACAAAAAGGTTTCAGCCAATATAGGAAAGCCCTTTCTAACAGTATCAAGTGGCCCAACAAATGGCCTTGGGCTTCAGGGGACTTCCCTGGCACAAGATACTAAGGAGCAGCCTCAACAGTCACTTGTCAGGGATGCCTAGAAGGGGCTCATTTCACACATGGTGCTCATTAGAGTTCAATGCCTCTAATCCTGAAATTCTGTACTTCTCAGCTAGATTAAGACCGTATTATATTATAACATGATTTCTAAAGCCAACACCAGTTCTTTTTTAAGTTTTTAAAAAGAAATGAGTTCTACCCATGAACTACATAAAACCAACTTGAAAGGGCAAAAACAACATAATAAAAGTTGACTTAATGTGCCTAGCACAGTCACTAAATCTTCATCAGTTACAATTACAGGAAAACTGCAATGCCACCCAGGTCACTGACCTGATAGAAGATGTTCACCAACGTAGAAATATAAATCTGTATACAGCTCTAATAAGCAAATAGCAAAACAATGTTTGAGCTTTAAAACGCGCATGAATAGGAGCTCCTGGATGGATCAGTCAGTTAAGCATCGGACTTTGGCTCAGGTCATAATCTCGCGGCTCGTGGGTTTGAACCCTGCATCAGGGTCTGTGCTGACAGCTCAGAGCCTGGAGCCTTCTTCTGGTTCTGTGTCTCACCTTCTCTTTGCCCCTCCCCTGCTCACACCTGAGTGCTCTCTCTCTCAAAAAAAAGTATCTCTATCGAAAATAAATATTTTAAAAAATTTAATGTGCATGAATAAAGGCAGAAAGCCTACCCAGACTGTACTGTTAACATTCTCTCCTTTCTCAAGTCAAGCTTCTTTGGTATACAGGCAGATGACACAAACAAAGCAATGATGCTCTCTGTTTTTACTGACCCAACTAACTGAAAAGTTTAGTAATCCTGAGAGAAGTCTTCATTCTTACAACCAACTACCGTATTTGTTCTACCATGTCTGTTTATTTTTTTTTTGCAGATAAAAAGTAAAGTGTTTTATTTCATTTCTTATATTGTATCTAACATTGACATAAAGGGAAAACATTATCAAAGAAGATTGCTATGACCAGTACTACTTAATATTTCTCTTCAATTTCCTACTAATACAAAATGAATCTAACTAAAATACGAAGTAAAGTATAATTAGTAGGAGTCAAGTGATTTTGTTTGTTTGTTTGTTTTTCTGAGGAGGAGGGGCAAAGAGTGAGGGAGAAAGAGAGAATCCTACCAGGCTCCACACTGTCAGCTCCAAGCCTGATCCAGGAACCATGAGATCATGATCTGAGCTGAAATTAAGGATCAGAGGCTTAACTGACTGAGCAACCCAGGCGCCCCACGGTTTTTATTTGAAAGACGAAATATATTACATAGTGAGTTCAGTGTACTTATTTAAAAAATATTTTACTGATAAAATAATTCAGTAAAATCATTAGAAATATATAAAATAAACTTATATTACTTATTTTAATAATAATTTTAAAGATAAATTATAATTTTTCATAAGTTAAAGATAATGAAAGTTATTCTTTTTTTTTCCAACTTCTGTTTCATGTAATTAGACTTATACAGAAATTAGAAGGTTAAGTAACAACTAGTTAATCACCTAATTTCACAGCTATCTGAAGTGGCAATCGTTATATAGCAGCTTATCTATGATACATTCAAGATAAATGATACAATGTATTACTTGTTCATAGGCTACAACACAGCCTGCTTAATACCTTTCCTTAAATTTCACCTCTATACTACAATATGCTTGAGGTCCATGCAAAAAAGTAGCTACCTTTTATGTAGGAAATGGATGATTAAGTCTTTGGTGTTGTAAAAGCAACTTCATTTAAACATAACCACCCCCACCACCAAAAAAAGAAGAGGGGAAAAAAAAAGT
>NC_043703.1:143837578-143862665 GCF_006229205.1 Suricata suricatta
GTGTGTAGTTAGGAATTACTTATCACTAATGTACTGCCTTCTCTTCTCTCAAACAAAATTCTACAAAGGCCAACTCTGGGCTGTTGGAATGCAGAAACCCTTCTAGAACAGTGCTGCTCAAAGTGGGATTCATGGGCTAGTGCTAAGCAATAAGCTGTCAGTAATCCGTAATAAGATAAGCAGAGAAACGGAGAGGAAGAAACGTTTACAGCAATATGTAAGACCCGTGTTAAGTCTGATGAATCTAATATTTTAAATCCTGGCCTTGTAGCTCATGTCTTTTTTATTTCATTTTTCTAGTAATTCATTTCTAGTATATTTTACAAAAGCATCAGTTGGTAACAGATTAGAAAAATCTTTAAACTCTTTTCTTTCACCATAGATGATTTGAGAAAATGTCTCAAAAGGTCCTTTACATGTTGAAGGTCCTTGGATAGGAAGATAAATTGCTCTACTTTGATGTTCCCCGTTCTCCCTATTCACCTTGGTCTCCCCACCACAGTAACAAACCCTTGTTCTTTTGATATCTCTGCTAAACTGTCAGTAGTATCAATACAGTTCACTGCTTAAAATTTATCATCAGATGATCTGACTGCTCAGAATTTGCAACACTACTTCCTTTGCACCCAGATGTAGCTCCAAAAGATTCTTGGACTCATTCCTTGTAGGAGGATATTAACTAATTTGAGGATCTAGTTGGGAGGGGTCACCCAATCTTGCAACAGGAGAGCTGGCACCATCCATGGCAGTCAGTCATAATTTTTAGGAAAGTCTAGAGATAGTACAGCACAGGCTTAAATGCCAGGCCTCCATGCATGCTTAAAGGCTGCCCATCTCGGCAATTCTGCCAACACCCCCCCATACTTTCAATTCTCCATTTGAACTATTTTGGTCCCCAGAATTGCCTTCAGCCTTACACATTCTTTTATTTCTTACATAAACATGTATAAAGAGGGACTTGATAAATATATTTATAAAAACCTACCAATAAACAATTCCTAAAGATATTTTTATTACATAAAGGCATTGTGTAATATTCTTAGGAAAAAGTAAATAAATACACAGCAATGTGCTGCAAGAAATTATTCCACAAGGCCAATAATCATACACTTTCAGTTAAGATTTGCAACATCACCCAAGCTTCCAACACTTCAATGACTTAAATAATGTAAAATATAAATAAATGGAGTGTGATAATTTGGGTCAAAGAGTTATTCAATGACAGACTGTAAAATAAATATATGTGTTGAATTTCTGCCCAAGTACCAACTATGAAATTGTAATCCCTCCCTCAGTCTTGAATTTGCAGGCATCTACAAACTCTTGTCAAATGATCTGGGATCTAGCCCATTAGTAGAAAATTATTGCCTAGAAAATACTGCTAATTTAGATAGCTACTTTTTCAGAATGAGCTCTAAAACTGAACTATTCCTGATGTGTACATTTTAATCTCAATCGCCTAACAAGTGTCTGTCTGAATTCTAGCCAGTAACTGAGGCTTTTTTTATGTCCATATCTAAAGATGTTGCACAAATATAGCTAGAAAACCCATTCCACAGTATACTGTATTAACAAGCGACTCCTATCTTTTCCTGGACAATGCCCTCTAGAAAAAGTACGTAACATCTGATAGAACAGACCTGGGATCCAGTCCTGGGATCCAGTCCTGGCCTCCACCCCTGGTCAGCCAGGCAACCCTGGATGGGATGCTCAGTCTCTCTGAGACTTAGGCTATCTTCATACATTTAAAAAAAAAAAATGTTAAGGGGAGGTTAAAAAGCATCCTCACAGATCTACTGAGGGCAAAGACAGCCTATGCAAAAAGAGCCTTACACTATTCACAAAAGCTACATTCATTTACTGCTCATTTCTTTATAGAAAAAAAGTATCTACAATAGTCATCGTTTTAGAGACCTGAATCCACCACACAGACGGAGGTAAATGAGCAGACTGGAGGCCACAGAGCCTCGGAGACGTGCTGATGGGGTGTAGACAGAGGCACATTTTGGGAAACGATAATACCTTGAAGCCAATCCTCAAGACTGGGACAGGGTTTTTTAGGACATTGCGTTTAGGGGCCCCTCTCAAGGTCTGTATGCTTGCCTCTGTTTCTCTTCACCCTCTCTTCTCTATATTCTTTTCCTCTTCCTTGATTTTGTCTCCCCCTCATATTGTCTTTCTGTCTCCCTTCTCTCCCTCTTTACCCTCTTCTTTCATCCCTCCCTAGCCTTCTCCCTTACTTAATTACAATATGGAACTAAAATACTTTTTAAATGTTTCCTATTCTTAATTTAAAATCCAGAGGGTTCAGACATATATACATAACATTCACCAAAAGACATGTACTAGAATATTCACAGCAGTACTGCTCATATTAGACAAAAACTCAGAACTACCCAAATGTCCTTCAACAGCGCAAGACAGACGGGTATGAGTTCACGTAATGGAACATTCCTTGCTCAGCCAGGAGAACGAATATATCCACAACAACACAGAAATTCACAAACACAAAAAGCCAGACACAAAATGCCATTCTGTGGGTTACAAATTCCACTTATATTAAGTTTTTTTTTTAAAGGCAAAACCAACTTCTGCTTTCAGAAGGCAGGCTGGTAGTTATTCTGTGCGTGTGGGGAGAGCACCGGAGGATGTGTGAGGTGCTAATAAGTTCAGGGTTTTTTAGGTCCCAATTACACAAATGTGTTCAGTTTCTGGAAATCCTCTGAGTAATATACTTATGATTAGGCGCACTTTTCTAAATGTATACTATACTTCAAGAGGTGCCTGGGTGGCTCAGTTGGTTAAGCATCTGACTTGATTCTGAACTCATGGGGTTCGTGGGTTCGGGCCTGTGTTGGGCTCTGTGCACTAACAGTGCAGAGCTTACTTGAGATTCCTTCTCTCCCTCTCTCTGCCCCTCCCCTGTGCTCATGCACACACCTGGGCACTCTTTCTTGTGCTCTCTCTCTCTCTCTTTCTCAAATAAATAAACTTAAAAAAAACACATACTATAATGAAAAGGTAAAATGCTTTCTGTTGGTTTTACTTTTTTATTCTTTGAGAGAGAGTGTGTGAGCAGGGAAGGCTCAGAGATGGCGGGCAGGGAACAGAGGTTCCTGAAGCTGGCTCTGTGCTGACAGCAGCAAACCTAATGCAGGGCTGGAACTCACAAACCATGAGATCATGACCTGAGCCAAAGTTGGATGCTCATCTGACTGAGCCACCCAGGCGCCCTGTAAAAAGGTGTTTTTAATGAATGAGTTTAAACCTTTAATGTCCAAGGGAAGAGCAGCAAGATCTAACCACTTGTTTCCCTGGTGCCTTCTAATTATTTTTTTGAACCCCAAAAGACGACTGTGATACAGCCCTGAACTTGGAACCATACAATCTACTTTGAGATTCCCAGCTTTATGCTTACTGTGCTCCTACTACGTACCAGGTTCTATGCACTGAGGTTACAGCTGTGATGCCAGATGGGGCCCCTGCCTTCTTTGAGGAGATAAATAAATAAATAGATACGTATGGATGGATGGATGACAAGAGGACAGACCCTGGGATAGAGAAAAACCCGAGAGCCCTGCTTTGGGTGGAATGGTCTAGCTAGGCTACCCTGAGCAGCTCACGTAACTTAAACTTGAGTCTCAGCGACCTCATCTGCTCAGGATTAAATGTGATAATATCTTTCAAACCACTCATATTACAATGATAGCATTATGCATGATAACAACTCTTATTATATTATTGTCCTTCCTGCTTAATATAGAGTCGCTTGAGTCAACCAAATGTCAGCATGATCTATGCACTAACACAGTAATAACAATGAATAATATTTATTGGTCACTAATTCTCAATTAAAGGCTTCTATTGTGGGTAGAAGATCTACCAATAAATAGCTCTCCTCTCCCTCTAAAGGGGTGTTAATGAAACAAAGTCCTGGCTCAATTTCAGCACAGCCGTCTCTTGCCTTTAAAGAAAATCAAGCACAAAGAGAGAGAGGCCGGCCAGGGGCGTCTGGGTGGCTCAGTCATTCAGTCGGTTAGGCATCCGACTTCAGCTCAGGTCATGATCTCAGAGTTCGTGAGTTCAACCCCCATGTCGGGCTCTGTGCTGACAGCTAGGTCAGAGCCTGGAGCCTGCTTTGGATTCTGTGTCTCCTTCTCTCTCTGACCCTCCACTGTTCCCTAGCACGCTCTCTCTCTGTCTCTGAAGATGAATAAATGTTTTAAAAAAATTTAAGAGGAGCAACTGGGTGACTCAGTCAGTTGAGCATCCGACTTCAGCTCAGGTCATGTTCTCATGGTTCGTGGGTTCAAGCCCCGCGTCAGGCTCTGTGCAGACAGCTAGCTCAGAGCCTGGAGCCTGCTTCGGATTCTGTAGCTCCCTCTCTCTCTGCTCCTCCCCTGCTCACCCTCTGTCTCTCAAAAATAAATAAATGTAAATAAAATTAATTATTAAAAAAATTAAGAAAAAAGAGAGAAAGAGAGAGACTGGACAAAGAAGTGGTATCAGTATCTCAGAGATCAAATCAACCAACCAAAGAATATATGTGAAGGATTCTACCTTAATTTATTAGACGATCAGCACTTTCCTGGTACTATGATGAGTCCAGGCCCATATTTAATTTTTTTTAATATTTATTTATTTTTGAGAGAGAAAGACAAAATGCAAATGGGGAAAAGGCAGAGAGAAAGAGAGAAAGGAAGACACAGAATCCCAAGCAGGCTCCAGGCTCTGAGCCATCAGCACACAATCTAATGCCGAACTCAAGAACTGAGAGATCATGACCTACGCATAAGTCAGATGCTCAATTGACTGAGCCACCCAGGCATCCGTAGGCCCACATTTAAAGGAGATTAAGGGGTGTCTGGATGGCTCAGTTAGCTAAGCATGCAACTCTTAGTTTCAGCTCAGGTCACGATCTCACAGTTTGTGGAATCAAGCTCCATGTTAGGCTCTATGCTAACGGCATGGAGCCTACTTAGGATTCTCTTTCTCCCTCTATCTCTGTCCCTCCCTGGGCTCATGCTCATGCATTCCCCCCTCCTCAAAAATAAATAAATAACCTTTAAAAAAAACTTTAAAAAATGAAGAAGTTTAAGATCTGGTTGCAGAATTAAAAATCAAACAAACAAAACAAAGACAACCAACTAGGGGGAAGTTGCAGAGCTGAATATATACAATCAGACTTGGTTTCAAACCCTGGCACCGCCACATAATAGCTTGGGACCCTCACCTTGACCTCTGAGGACTGATTCCTGACCTGTAACAAGAGGATGCTAAAGTTTACACCTCATACAGTGAAGTGAGGCTTCAGGGGTGACATGTCTAACATGGCTGGGCAGGATCCGGTGCAGCAGCTGTTACTGCTGCCGTTACTGTCATTACACTATAGGCAGGAGCCCAATTTAAAGGCAACTAGCACACAGCCCAAACTGTCCACAAATACTGGTCCCCTCTGTTCTCTCCACTGCTATTCCCTCGGCCCTACACCGAACAGTATATATTCAGAATAGTTACAGTATAAGGGTAAAAATACAGTGCAAATGCAAACCTACGTGCTTGCACAGACTGAAAAGGTAAAAATGCCTCTTTGATTTTTAAGACCCTCAGCTATTTCTAAAACCATGAGGGCACTCCACCTATCTCTCTTGGCTTATATCTTCGGGCAGCCTCCATTATAGAAGCTAATTTCATAAGAATTTACAGTTCAAAAATAAGTTCACAATTTCAGTACTATTTTAACTTTTCTCACTTAACTAGTTAGCCTCTTCAGCCAAAGGCTAAAATCAAAGCATGAATGGGGGTACCCTCAAATGTGAAAGATTGCTAGCCTTTTCTCTAAGGTTAGGAATAAGACAAGGATGCCTACTTTTGCCACTTCTACTCAAAATCGTACTAGAACTCCTAACCAGAGCAATTAGGGAAGAAAAAGAAATAAAAGGCATTCAAAAAGAAGGAGAAAAAATATCTGTTTGCAGAGGACATGATCTTATATGTAGAAAACCCTAAAGATCACACACACACACACACACACACACATACACACCTACACACACATGCACACACAACTATTAGAATAAACAAATTCAACAAAGTTGCAGGACACATAATCATGCAAAAATCAGCTGCATTTTTATACACTAACAATGAACAACCTAGAAAGGAAATTATAAAAACAATCCCATTTACAATAGTACTTAAGAAAATAAAATACTGAGGAATAAACTTAACCAAGGAGGCTTGGGTTGAATACAGTGTCCGCTTATCCACAGGAAACACATTCCAAGACCCCCAATACATGCCTGAAACTACAGATAGTACCAAACCCTATGTATACTCTGGTTTTCCCTACACATACCTATGATAAAGTTCAGTTTATGAAGTAGGCACAGTAAGAGATTAACAACGATGAATGAGTAAATGGAAACTGTAATAGTATACTATAACAATAAAAGTTATGTGAATGTGGTGTCTCTCTCTCTCTCTCTCTCTCTCACACACACACACACACACACACACACACATACACACACAAAATCTCACTACACTGTACTCACTCTTCTTCTTGCGGCCACGGAGATAATAAAGTGCTGCACGATGTGATGAAGGGAGGTGAATGAGGCAGACATCGGGAAGCAGCATTAGGCTTCTACCGCCCTTCTGACGATGGGCCAGGAGGTGGATTACCTGCTGCTGGACCACACTTGACCATGAGTAACTGAAACCATGAAAAGCAAAACCACAGAAAAAGAGGCACTACTGTACTCACAACTACAAAACATTACTGAAAGAAATTAAAGAAGATACAGATAAATGGAAAAACATCCTGTGTTCACTGATGACTCAATACTGTTCAAATGTCAATACCACCCAAAAACAATCTCTCAATTCAAAGCAATCCCCATCAAAATCTTAACAACTATCTTGGCAAAAACAGAAAAGGCCATCCCGAAATTCATATGGAAGCTCATGGGATCTTGAATAGCCAAAGCAATCTTGCAAAAAAAGAATGTTGGAGTTCCCACACTTCCCAATTTCAAAATTTACTACAAAGCTAAACAAAAGAACGCGGCATTGGCTTAAAGACAGACATATAGACCAAGTGAAAAGAATACCAATCCCAGAACTAAACCCCCAAATATATGGTCAAATAATTTCAACAACAGTGCCAAAACCATTTAATGGAATGAAAGACTGTCTTTTCAACAAATAGTGTTGTGAAAACTGGATATCCACATGCAAAGAAAAAAAAGGAAGTTGGACCCTTAAACCATATACACTTCATCAAAAGTAAAAACATTGTGTATCAAAGGATACTATGAACAGAAAATAAAGACAACCCATAGAATGGGAAAACGTATTCACAAATCATACTATCTCATAAGGAAGTGATTACCTAGAATATACAAAGAACTCCTACCACTCAACTGCCAGCAACAGCACAATTAAAAAATGGGCAAAGAACTTGAATACACATTTTTCCAGATATGCAAATGGCCACTAAGCACATGAAAAGATGCTCAATGTCACTGGTCATCAGGAAAATGCCAAACCACAATGATTTCCTCTTCACACCCATTAGGACGACTACTAATTTTTTTCTTAATTTAAAAACAAAACGTTAAAAACCAACAAGTGTTGGTGAGGATGTGGAAAATTTGGAACCCCTGTGCATTGAGCACTGGTGGCAATATAAAATGATGCAGCCACTGTGGAAGTGGATATGGTGACCCCTCAAAAAAATTAAACCTAGAATTACCGTATGTTTAATTCCACTTCTGGGTATATCCCCAAAAGAACTGAAAACAGGGACTCCCAACAGATACCTGTCCACCTATGATTAGAGCAGCATTATTCACAATAGTCAGATGGTGTGGAAGCAACTCAAAGTGTCCATGATGGGTAAGTGAATAAATAAAATGGGTTACATACACACAACAGAATATTACTGAGCCTTAAAAAAGGAAGGAAATTTTGACCTGTGCTATGGAAAAAACCTTGAAGACATTACGCAAAGTAAAATAAGCCAGTCAAAAAGGCACAAATACTGCATAATTCTGCATACGTGAGGTGCCTAAAGCAGTCTGAGTCATAAACAGAAAATAAATAAAATGGAGGAAGGGAGGAATGGGAAATTATTAGTTAATGGACACAGGGTTTCAGTTTGGGAAGATGAAGTTCTGGAGATGGACAGTGGTGACCAGTGCACAACACTGTACTCAGCACCACTGAACTTACACTTAAAAACGGTCAAAGTGGGAAATGGTATGTGTGTTTTACGACATTAAAAGTATAGTATGTGCTAAGCCCCAAACTGAATCTACATGTTAATAATTTACTGAACCACAAAACCTTAAAGTGATGTTTTTTAAATAAAAAAGTCTAAGCAGCAGATTGAAAGACAACAACAATGGCGAACAAGCATTCTGGGGGCGCTACACCTACTTCACAGGGGAACGTTCTCCAAACGTCCACTTGGCTCAGAGGCTTTTATCAACCAGTTGGCAAGAGCAAAGGTTGAGATGAAAACCATTTCAGAAAACAAAAAAGGATATATTTTTCAAAAAGTCAAGAGAAGCAAGGTCAATGGGAAAAACAACTTTCATAATATGCCATTAGAAAGATAACCAAATTACTCAGGAAATGTGGCCCTGAAAGGAAGATTACAAAATTATTTCTCAAGAGTAGGGCACCAGAAAGCAAGATTATTCAGGCATCAAGGAAGTTAAAAAGGGTGCCGTCTACATGGACTCCTAAGAGTCCTTTAACATGTAAGTGAGAGCAGGGCTACTTAATTTGCAGTCCTTTTTTTTTTTTCATTTTTTTAAACGTTCATTTATTTTGGAGAGACAGAGAGAGCTAGAGTGCCAGCGGAGTAGGGGCAGAAAGAGAGGGAGGCACAGAATCCGAATCAGGCAGGCTCCATGCTCCAGGCTCCCAGCTGTCGGTGCGGAGCCTGATGCAGGGCTCTAACCCAAGAACCACAAGATCATAACTTGGGCTGAAGTTGGCCTCTTAACTGACTGGGCCACCCAGACACCCCTAATTTGCAGTCTTGAAACAAACTTATTATCCTGTGCCCATGAATGCACACTAAAAGAGTCCCACTCATCTTCTAAATAACTCCGCAAATTTGAAATGCTAATGAAACAGAAACCCGTCAAAAAATACCACCTTAAACTGCACAGAATAGAGGGGACAAAAGAGAACAGTAAGAGTGATTTCTTTTCGTTCCCCTGAACAGTACAAAGTAGAGTTAGAGATAGATTAAGTCAATCTTCTACCTCCCTTCCTTTACATGTTAGACTGGTTACTTCCCCTACTCAAACTTCCATACCTAATGAAATCACTCTGAAATGAAGTCACTGTAGGGCATGAAAAGCCCATATGATTCATAATTCATAATCAAAACCATTAACCTCCAGACCCAGGTTGCTCCCAGCATTCACCACCCTAGTCTCTGTGGGAAGATTGTGGAACCCTAGCACAAGTTCCTAAGATCAATGATGTCAGAGTTCACTGGACCAAAGCCAATAACATCCTTTGACTACTGCCCCAAAAAATCCTATGTACAAAGTAAGTGCAAGCCCTCTGAAATGTTAAAAAAAAAATTAACTGTTTAATTAACATTATTTACATTACCGTATCATACAATTATAATCAGAACAAGGCTAGCAGGCAGCTACTCAAGTTAAAGGTCTAAGAGAAGAAAAGGATGGAGCATGAGGAGTAGCGGAACTTGCGTTTCTCTAAATAAAAAAAAAAAAACATACACACAAAAAAAGTAGGTCACAGAGGATAACCTGGGAATGGTAATAGTACTCAAAATATCAACACTTTGCACCGTTCCCTGTGTTTCTAGATGCTCGTGTGCCTAGATAAGCACCTTGAGCCCTGGCCAAAACCCTGCCCTGTAACATTCACAACCCCACCCTCGCGCCGCACACCCACCGAGCTCCCCACCTCAGTCTGGACACCGTCTTATGAGGTCCTGGCAGGCAGGCTCCTTCAAGTCTGTGTCAAGAACTGCCGCATATCTCTGCTCAAGACAGCCAATGTTCGATGTCTAATACCTGCTGAGAGCAGTCAGGTTCTGTCTGCTAAAAAGCAGTTGGCATCTCCAAGCCCATTCATTCTTCAACCTAATCAAACATTTCAAAGTACATCCACCTGCAGGGTTTAAGTTGGCTACACTAGTATTTTTTCTGCCTCCATGGATCTCTAAAAAGCACTGAACAAAGACAGAAAACTACCCTAGAAACAGAAGTCTCTGGCTTTCCTGGCCTTATCTGCTCTATGAATTTCTAACTTTTGTTATACGTGTGTGACCTCTCATCTTGCTCTGCTTGCCCGAGTCTTATTTAGACAGCTCCCTTATACCACCTGCATAGACACTCACTCTTTACCGAGTCCTTGATTCTGAAATGCCAAAGTGATTCTACCAACGGCCTAACAACAACACAGTGAAATAATGATATATATGATGCCGTGTGTAATACATTATATAAAACAGATAATGTGATAATAAAATCATTATTATTGTAGATAAAAATAGCCACCACTTATTGAACACTAAAACCAAATATTCTAAGTACTTTATATTGAGTTATATCCTTTCTCCCCCTAATAAGACAATTATCAATATAATCCCCAAATAGAGAAAACCGAGGCACAAGGGTATGCAATTTCCAAAAGCTCATTAAGCTATTAAATGGCAAAATCAGGATCCACACCCATTGACTAAACCCCTACCCGCCTACCACTACACTATGCTGCCATCCTACACCCCTACAGGCGGCTCACTGGGTTCTATCCTTTGTCTACCTTGACCTCTGGCTTGTGCCACCCCAGCACCTCCCCCCAGTATCGCTTTAGATCTTCTGGTTCTGGCTAGTTTTCCTTTTTTGAACTCTTCTTATGTATTCTTAGGGATTCGGATAACAAAGCATTGAATTATTAAATATTCGATTACGTCTCTTCCTTCTACTTCAGTCTAACTTCTAAATTAGCTTTCATCTATGCCAATAAACCACTAAAAATCTCTACTTGAAAGCAGCCGAAGAATAAACCACCTCGGGATAAAGTGAACGGTGTATGTGCAGGAACAAAATGAAGAAAACACAAACATTTCCTGACAGAGAAGTGGGCATAAATAGGACAGACTGACCATATTCCTGAAGAGGTATCAATATTAAAAGCAGAATACTCAATACTGTAAAACTATAATCCAAGGGCCTTACTCCTTTCTGTAAATCAAATCTTGTTGGAACACACGTACTCATTTGTGTATTGTCAAGGACTCCAGGCCACAAGAGCTGAATAGTTCTAACACACACCATAAGATTCACACACCTAAAATACCAGCTGACCCCACAGAAAGTCTGCTGACCCCTGATGTAAAGATGTCCATTCTCTGCAAACAAAAACGTTTTATCCAATGTCATTCAAATTCCCAGCAGGAGAGATAATGAGTTCAAACATATTATGAGGCTATAATAATTGAAATTGTGTGTATAACTGTACAAAGCAAATACAGATCACTGAAAATAAAGTCAGAAATAAATATAAGAATTTAGCATGTAAGATGACGTTTCAGAATAATGAATCAGTGAAGGATTTATTCTATAAATGGTGGTAGGACAACCAGATGATTATTTCAAAAAAATAATATCCCATTCCTACATTCTATCATACACCAAAATAAATTCCAGGTTAATTTCAAGTAAAAATGAAAATAAAACAGAAGAAAGCATAGGTGTCTCGGGAAAAACTACAGGGGTCGCAAAGCAGAAAACGTATTAATTTTGCAAAATGTTAAAAGAACCCACCAAGGAAATAGATTTGATGACAACATAAAAAGTAAACATTTTGGCATATCAAAGATAAATGTAAAATGAGATTCTTTACAGCCCCATGTTATAACAAATGAACCTCTCTCAGTAACAAATGACTAAATGATAGTATGCCCAGATGCTGGAGTACTATGTAGACATTAAAAGGAGGGCAGCAGCTCTATCGGTACAGTCTTCAAAATATATGGGTCACGTGACTACCTAATACGCACTATACCAATGATCTATTGCTACATAACAAACTACCCTGCACTTTGTGATTTCAATGTATTATCTCCCATCGCTGTGTCAGTGGGCTGGTGGGTTCTGCCAGCCCCTGGTTGGCCCATGTGTGCACCTGCACAGGCGGGCTGTGCGGGGCCACGCAGAGCCGGGGCAGCTGGGCTCCATGGGCCGGTCTCTGTCAAGGAGACCCAGACCCGAGCCCCCTGAACCTGGTGATGGTGGTATTCCACACGACAAGATGGAACCACAAGGCCTGGTAGAGCCTATGCTCAGAAGTCACACGACACTTTTGCCACATTCCACTGGTAACGCCAAGTCACAAAGGCAGCCCAGATTCTGGGGTGAGGAAATGACTCTCTATCTGTTGATGAAAGGAGGGGTAAAATCATCTTCAGAGAAGACCAGATAAAGAGAGGCATGATTTATCCGGGGCCATTACCATAACACTCTGCCGCATCTACTACTTAGACAGAAATGGGAATAAACAGGGGGGAGGTCTTATATCTACAAAAAAACACCAATAGAAAGCAGTAAAAGAAACTGGTAAGAGTAGCCTTACCAGTAGCATTTACCCTTTAAATGCTGTACATGTATTTACTGCTTCAAAAAATGAGTAATATTTATGAGCTTCTGTATATTGAATAAATTAATTTAATTGAAAGTCACTGAAAATCTGGGGAAAAAACATCTGTAACATTTATGACAAAGGGTTAATCTTCATAACATACATAGTTTTATAAATCAAAAAAGACAAATACCACATCAGAAAAATGGACAGATATCATCATGAATTGACAATTTACACACACACACAATAAATAAAGCAAAATATAAGAGTAATTAAACACCATCCCCATCTATTGAATTAGCAGGTAATCTTACACAATCTATAAGACTGATTTTATCAAAACTACAGAGGAACTGGCATCCTCATATACTGCTAGTGAAAATACAAATTGATAATACATTTCTGAAAAGAAATTTAATTATATGTATATTTATATATCCTTACATATAAATATAACAATACACCAAATACCTCAGAAGCCTTAATATTTACATACCCTGGCCCGTTAGAATTTTGCTGGCACACAGGAATATACATCCGTATAGACACTTTTTTTATAGCCCCAGAGAAGAGATCTGCAGGTACTGAATCTGACAACCACCTAATGAAGAGGTCCCAGTGCTGCCTGCTCACACTAATGAAGCTCAGTAGTTGAGAAGTCCACTCACGCACAACAGCTTCAAATTCACATTTTTCTTTCTCCCTCCCTCCATGTCTACTAAGACATGAGCAGCCCAAAGTCATCAGTTTGAGGAAAGCCAACAACACTAAAGACAGAGAGCAAAACTGAGATAGTGCAAGGTATAGAAAAAATGCTTTGTAAAACTATGGTCTACTATACCTCAATTTTAAAAACAAACAATAATTAATACCCTTACAGAGAAACACCGCATCCGTGAAACTACAACAATATGTGTATCAAAGGTCCTCAATATTACAGACCAAGACCTTCAAAATTTGAAGGGAGATAATTTGCAACATAGACTTCCGTATCTGCCCAAACTATCTATCAAGTTTAAACATAAAATAAATTCATTTTCAGACTTTCAGGAACTCAAAAAATAAACCTCCTCTTCTCCCTTTCTTAGAACGCTACTGGAGTGCATGCTCCAACAAAACAAGAGGGTAAAACAAGAAAGCAAGATATGAGATTCAAAGTAGGAAAGAGGCCAAAGGAAATCCACCATGATAACTGCATGGCAGATGTAGACAACAATCAATCAAAATTAAAGTTGTTCCTCCCCCAATCTTTCCCATCTCACAGATGGTATAGCCATCTTACCCACCTGCTCAAGTTTAGAAGGAAGAAGTGATTCTTGACTTCTCTATCAAACTCCTAATTCAACATCCTTATGTTTTTACCTTCTAAGTAGCTTATAATCCATTCACCTCCTTCCATCTCCATTGCCACCACCATGTTCTTAAGATTCTGTCATCTGTCACTGGGTCTATTATACAAAGGGACAGCTTACCTTACCCTGCACAAGCCTCTTTCTATATAACAATCAATGATTTTTTATATGTTAGATCATGTCACTCTGCTTAAAATTCTTCTGTAACTCCTCATTCCAGGAAGAATAAAACCCAAGTTTCCTAATATAGCCCACAGGCTCTGCATAATCTGGCCCCTGACTATCTCCTCTCATTTCCCTCTTACACTTTGTTACTTCATTTCAACTTCCAGTGGCCTTGCAGATCCTTGAAAAGGCAAAGCTTTCTCCTGCCTTTACACCTGGTATTCCCTTTTTACATCAACTTCCCCAGCTCTTCACATCAAATTATTCTCAACTTTCATGAATAAACTTAAATGCCATTTCCTCAGATAGATTTCCTGACCATTAATTCTCAATTAGCCCTTCACCAGGTCATTTTCCTTTTATTTTCTTTTCTCAATGAGTTAAGAATAGGAGCTTTGTTAACTGAATTTTGGGATGTCCTAATAGGACAGTATCCAACTATTTAAATGAGGTTATCAAAAAGCATCTAGAATATATGGTTAAGCAAGAAAATTTTTAAGAATTAGAACAAGAGGGAAGAAAATTTTCCTACCAGATACTATGACATACCGTAATATTATAAAAGTTAAGACAGCATACAGTTGGCATAAGGACAAGGAGGCTGACAGAACAGGACAGGGGCGCCTGGGTGGCTCGTCAGCTAAGCCTCCGACTTTGGCTCAGGTCAGATCTCACATTCGTGGGTTCGAGCCCCGTGTCAGGCTCTGTGCTGACAGCTAGCTCAGAGCCTGGAGCCTGCTTCCAGTTCTGTGTCTCCTTCTCTCTCTGCCCCTCCCCCTCCCCCTCTCATGCTCTGTCTCTCTCTGTATCAAAAATAAATAAAAAAACATTTAAAAAAATTAAAAAAAAAAAAGAACAGGACAGAAAGCCTAGAAACAGATCCATGTAGGATGTAAACTTGACATAATAAGAGAGGCATGCAGATCCACAGGCGAAGGATGACTTTTCAGTAAATGAGGCTGAGGCAAGCAATTATCCACATGAAGAAAAAACTGTATCTCTATCTCACGACATGCGTTATGGAAAGGAAGAAATTTCTATTTGAAGAGCAAAAAGGAAAACTTTAAAATTCTTGGAGGAAGATATATGAGTGTGACAGTTTCTTGAAATGCTCCCTCTCTTTCACAAACATACACACACACACACACACACACACACACACACACACACGGCACAAATCTAAAAAGGAAAATACTGATGAAATTAGTATTCATCATTAAAATTAAAACTTCTGGACATCAGTAGCATGAAATTAAGAATACTGGGGTGCCTGGGTCGATCAGGTGGTTAAATGTCTGACTCTTAGTTTTGGCTCAGGTCATGATCTCATGGTTCATGAGATCAAACCTCACTGACAGTGTGCAGCCTGCTTGGGATTTTCTCTTTCTCTCTCTCTCTGCTGCTGCTCCCATACTCTCTTGCTTTCTCTCACTCTCTCTCAAAATAAATAAGATATACTTAAAAAAAGAATATAAGCCACAGACTAAATGTAGGTATTAGTTTCCACAATACGTAAAGAATGATTTAAAATCTATACAAGGTCCTTGAGTGGCTTCACTGGCTAAGCACCCCACTCTAGATTTCAGCTCAGGTCATGATCTCACAGTTTGTGGGATGGAGCCCTACATCGGGCTCTGTGCTGACAGCGCAGAGCCTGGAGCCTGCTTCAGATTCTGTGTCTCCCTTTCTCTCTGCCCCTCCCCCCACTCAGTCTCTCTCTCTCTCTCTCTCTCTCTCTCTCTCTCTCTCTCTCTCTCTCACTCTCGTGCTCTCTCTCTTTCTCTAGCTCTCTAGCTCTTAAAAATCAACATTAAAAAAATTTTTAATAAAAAAGTAATTAAAATAAAAGCTATACAAAACTATAAACAACCCACTTAAAAGATGGGCAAAGGATATTCCTAAAAGAAGAAATCTGAATTGGCAATAAAGATTTGAAAAGATTGTTCACTACACTAATAATCAGGAAAATACAAGTTAAAAGCATAATGAGATACCATTTGACACCCATTAGCTTGACAAAAATTGAAGTCGAATAACACAGAGTATTGTTAAGGCTACAGAACAATGGGAACTTTCATTCATTTCTGGTGGAACAGAATCGATACAATCTAGCAATATCCAATAAAATGGAAGATGCATATGCCTAAGAATTAGCAATTTTATTCCTAGGAATATACCCTAGATAGGTAGCTTTCAAACTTTTTTTTTTGCTTTCAAACTTTTTTTTATCAAAACACACGTTTTGCATTGTGACCCAATACCCACATACTTATTTAACTAAAAGCAAAATTATAAAACAGTACTTATTCTTATTATGTGTGACACATTCCGATAGTTTCCATTTTATTCTCATTCAATTTTGAGATGTTGGAGTGACTCCTTCAACTGATTTTATAACCACTAATGGGTGAACACACCCAACCCAAAAAAAGTAAGCCCCAGAAAATATTCTCATATATACCTTCTTGCACAAAGATGGGGGAATGTTCAATATGACCTGCATTCTTGGTCAAAAGGAATTTAAAACAACATGTAAGACAATCAGTAGGAGAATGAATAAAAAAAAATTGGGAGGCATATTCATACAATGGAATATGATATAGCAGTGCAAACCAAAGAATTTGAGCCATAAGTATTAACATAGGTAAATTTCATGGACTTCCTATGAAACAAGACAAACAACTGCAAAAATATATACATACACACACACACACACACACACACACACATACACACACACATACACACACATACAATGATACCATTTGTATGCACTTTTTAAACATATAAAATAATACTATAAAAGTTTAGGGATATATTTTCATATAACAAATATATGAAGTATAAAGATACACACACAAAAAAAGGAAAAAGATCACAAAAGAACACAGAAAAAGAAAATGAAATGGAAAAGCCCAGGGAACAGCTAAAAGTCACCCATCCTCAAAATTAAACTATTGCCTCCCGGGCAGCAGCTTCCTTCCAGGCACAAGGCTAGGAGTAGAGGCTCAGCCTGCCAGCTAGAGAGACCAACGCAGCCAAAGGAGATCCGCCTTCAAAGCTTGCAGCGCTCATCTCTTAAAACTGTTCTATTTAGTAACCAAGTACACTGAGTATCTATTTTTAATTAAGTAATGAAATTCAGAACATGAACAAAAAATGCAACAGGTAGTTGTGGGCGGATGAGATGTCAGAGCAGATGCCCCAAACACAGCCATGTGCCAGTAAGGTTGAGTCACTGTGATATGCTGAAAAAAGATAATAAGGCTTGGCTGCCACAGGTTGCAGTGAGCCCTCTGCTTTCGTCTCTCTTATATTTGCCAGGCATCATTCCAGAACGCTGAACATTTAGATATCTTCATGATTAGTAAATCACTAAAAATGACAAAATATGGCATCTTACAAATAGCACATGCTTGTGATCAAAGTAACACAGAACAAAGAGCTAATGAGCATCCAGCAGCCTCATGGAATAATTCCCTAAAATAAAAACTTGTCCCCTCGACCTCGAAGAGGAAACCCGGTACTATAAAACACTTTACTATCATTTCAAAAACGTCCACTCATCTATCAAGGAATGATGTTTTAAAGGATTATGTATAAAAAAATTTAAGCAATGAACTACCAGACCAATAAAACATGTTTCCAAACCAGAAATTCAAACTAATATGATCCCCAAACCAGACAACTTCTCTACAGAAAACATCTTACTTATTCACTCATTCAACCTCTCCTTCCTACATTTTATGTGAAAGGCACTATGGCAGACCTTAAGGAGGCCTAAAAAGAAATAAGAGCCCTGTCCTTAAGATGGGGACAGTCTAGCAATGGAACTTAGATAGAAACATACGGGGGCGCCTGGGTGGCTCAGTCGGTTAAGTGTCAGGCTTCGGCTCAGGTCATGATCTCATGGATCGTGAGTTCGAGCCCTGTGTTGGGCTTTGTGCTGACAGCTCAGAGCCTGGAGCCTGCTTCATATTCTGTGTCTCCCTCTCTCTGCCCCTCCCCTGCTCACGCTCTGTCTCTCTCTCCTTCAAAAATAAATAAACATTTAAAAAAAATTTTTTTAAAGAAAAGAAACATACATACATAGGTATACATTAGGTAGAAAGATTTAGGTGCCATAAGAGAAATAAAGATGAATTTCTATTTTTTAAAAGAAATCTGACTTTGAATAGATGTTTTACCTATCTATTTCTCCTACAAGCCAGATCTAGAATATAGATACCCAGACCTCATCTCTTCAAGGGCAAGTAGCTATACAAAGAAACAAGATGCGTTCTAGTGACCTCTAGAAATCAAGTCTCCTCATTTTATACCTTTTGCATATGCTGCGTCCTATAGGGTATACCCCTTTGAGTTCACAGAAATCACAAATGTGTACGCCATTTCTTATAACCAGAGTGCTGCAGATCTAAGAGAAAGGGACAGGCCATAAGCAACACACTAAAAAAAGAAGCCATTCTCTTCCCAAACCCCGCCAGTTTTGCTATAGAAACTTAAGGAATGCACACTTAGTCTGATGTTAAGGACTGAAGAATTGTTAACGAGATTCCAAAGAACTTTCATGAATCTTTCAGACAAGTATACATAAAAGGCACCGCTAATGCTCTAGATTACTAAGGCTTTCCACATCATTTTACACGGAGCAACTTTGTTAATGTAGGGAGAGGTATCTGCATTCCTTGTTTAAATCTAAAGAAAGTGCATTCCTTAAATACTAAATGCCATTAATGCCATTTCAAATATTTTTCACAGAACTAGTCCAGACCAGGCCAGGTCTAGTGGATTCGTTTCAAATGTGATCATCAGATCCACCATTTGCATTTAAACACTCAACTAAACACTGAGGAACTGGGGAGCCCTGGAGAGGGGCCCTGCAGAAAAGAAGCCAAGTGACTTTCTGATGATGAACCCAGCTCTTCCCTCAGGATACTGACACAAGGAGTAAGACATGCAGGTTACATCATCTTACATAGGTCAGTCCTCAGTCCTCTATCAGGTCCTCACCACTTCTAAAAAAACTATCTGTGACCAAATGAAGAAGAAAGACGAATCTCCATGTCCTGTCCATTCCGGACAGTAAACATCTCTGGTTCATGGGTCAGGGTCCTTTTTTTTTTTTTTAATGTTTATTTATTTTTGAGAGAGAAAGAGAGAAAGAAAGAGCACAAGCAGGGGAGAAGCAGAGAGAGAGGGAGACACAGAATCCAAAGCAGGCTCCAGGCTCTGGGCTGTCAGCACAGAGCCCAACACAGGGCTAGAACTCGCATACCACAAGGCCTGAGATGAAGTCAGATGCTTAACTGACTGAGCCACGCAGGGACCCCGGGTCTGGCTTCTTTTGAGGACAGCTTTTCTAAGCTATAATTCACATACCACAAAAATTGCCCTTATAAGGTGCAAAATTCTGTCATTTTTCACATACTTACAGAATTGTGTAACCATTACACTATCTAATTTTAGGACATTTTTGTCACCTCCAAAAGAAACCCCATACCCAATGATTAAATTGAAGAGAATACCAGATCTTTTAAAAAAGCAACCTACTACTCCAATAAAGTATCCAACTTAGCCTCCTTTACCAGACTACTAAAGAACATAAGTGTATACCCTTGTATCTCAGTCTTCAGCTTATTCAAAACAGCAAGACTTATAGAAGGCAAAAGAGCCTAAAAGGCAAAGCTAAAAGAGAATCAAGAAAGTGACACTTCTAGTAAGAAAGTGCTCAAAAACTGATGGGGGAATGTCAAAAAGACACAAAAGCCAACTTGACAGAGCTCCCAATGACAAAACTAGAACAACTGAGCAACAAAATAGATGAAGACAATCTTTGGCTTATGACCCACAGAATAAACACCTAAAAGTTCATGCTGACATAATTACTAAGTGAAATAAATAAGTAACTGGGGGAGAAGGGATAGCACTTCCTTATAGTAGAATGCAAATTAATAAATGTAGGGAGAGTACAGGAAATAGAAAATCATGTTTAGACCAGCACCACAGTAATAAAGTTTGCAGGCAAGAACCATCAATAGACACTGAAATTAGTGGACAAAAGTACGATGAGGAGGTAAACGTCTGCGCAGTCTCACGGCATCACTCACTCCCCCGAGATACTGACCAATGACAAAGGGAAGATCAAGTTATCTTTATAGTGGAGAAACCTGGCAGATACCATCTTACCTGAGTGGTCAACGTTAACATACCAGTAACCGGACATATGAACATCATGTACTCCCTGACCTAATGGACTGAAAATCTTACAATTCTGTAGTATTCCTCGGGGGGAGGGGGATTGCAATTCTCACTGTAATCAAGGGAAAACAGTAGACAAACCATACTGAGCAACATTTTATAAAACAACTAACTAGTGTTATCTTCAAAGGTATCAAAATCATGAAAGACAAAGAAAGACAGGAACAGTCACAAGTGAAGAAGAAGTGACAACTAAATTCAGTTTGGATCGTGTCCAAAAAAGGACATGCATGGGTGGGAAAACTGGAAAAATCCAAGCAAGGCTTGTAGAAAAATTAACAGCATTACAGCACCATTAACTTTCTGTGGTTATTTTGTAAATTCTCTATAAATCTAAATTTATTTCTAAGTAAGTTGGGGCTTTTTAATGCAACATTTCCAGGTGTGGGATTCAACTGTTCCAAGCCCATTGTGACTCATTCCAGCTAGCTATTATAATTTTCCTATTAGGAGAGATTATCAAATGATGTCGGATTCAGAGTCCCAAACCCAACTATTATAGTGCCTTCTGGATTGCGGTAGACATAACAAGAAAACAAGTCAATGAATGAAAAACACACTTGCTCAAAACCACAGGGCACACTGTTAACAAAGAGATGTGCCCAAAAAAACAAAACAAAACAAAAGACAGACATGAACATTCTGATCATAAGCAATGGCCCACAACACAAATAAAACAACTTGAAACATAAAACGTCAAGAACTGGACAAAACCAACGGCATCAACATGTGATAAGACCATGACTTGATGAATTTCTCCGGTGTTCAATTTTTATGAATCTGGTGGGAAAAGCTGACTATTAACTAAAGGCTGGATTGTTTCTGATACGTTAGTTGAATCAGTTCTGGTACATACCCAGATTTCAAGTCAGTTATCCTCAAACAGTTTGTAGCGTCCAGTCCCACTTTTCCATTGCGAACCACACTAGATATGAATGGGGAGAGCATTGGAGAAATTCGGTTCAAGGCCACTTCTGGGGACATCTTAAGTTGACTTGCAAATCACCACTGAAAGCAGAAGGAAAGAACGGTGGTCAGGGTGTCCAAACTAGATTTAACAAGTTTCCTGAAAACTGGTGCAGTACATAGTATTCATTCTCTTGAATGAATACTTCATTTCCAGTCATATAGCAGCCTCTTTCAATGACCCACCAGAAGAAACCAACACCCCCCGGTTGCTCACCTCCTCAGGGCAGAGACTACACCAATGCTTTTCAGGGACAGAAGCAACCCTTCAAATCCAATTCCCTCCTCCTTTCCAAAGCTGATTTCTACACTGCCACATACTACTTAAAGCTATCTTACAATCAGCAGCTTCCTACTTTAGTTGAGGCTTTAAGAAGCCTTCACTGACAATCCTCTGCCCCAACACACAAAAAGTACACACCAGGGGCAGTCGGTGCCTCAGTCGGTTAAGCATCCGACTTTGGCTCAGGTCATGGTCTCATGGTTCGTGGGTTCAAGCCCCGCACTGGGCTCTGTGCTGACTGTTAGCTCAGAGCCTGGAGCCTGCTTCAGATTCTGTGTCTCTTTCTCTCTCTGCCCCTCCTCTGTTCACACTCTCTGTCTCTCAGAAATAAATAAATGTAAAAAAAAAAATTTTTTTTTATGTACACACCATTAAGTTAGGAATTGTTCCTTCTGTGTCCCCACAAGAAGAACTTGATAATGCTGTATAAAATTTGAGAATACGCATAACCTACTTGCAATTGTTACTTACTAGAAATTATTTACTTCTGATCTACTGTCCTCCACAGAGGACACAGAGTGTTCTAAGCACCCGCTTTGGGTCGCCCCCCTGGAGGGACCATGCCTTGAACCCTAATGAAAGTTAGGCACCCAATAAAAATCTTTTAATAAATAAATGAATGAAGAGACAAAACTAGAAAAATATTAAGGTATGTAGAGAAGATAATATGCCCTCAAAAAAATTGGTAGAGGATAATGTATCCGAGGAATATATGTAGCAAAAAGCTACTTTACAATTAAATCATGAAAATATACACCTATCCAGACACTGAGCAACACAAACTCACATGGATCTAAAAGACTTTGACTTTCAGGCACTAAGAAGTACTTATACTTGAAAAATGCACAAGTAAAACCAATAAATCATATCTATATTATTTGGAAACCCATGGGGCAAGGGAGAGGGAATGCATGAATTCCTCTAAAGAGCTTTCTAAATGAGAACCTGTACTTTCAGAGGTGACTAAGTTCATTTAAATAATCACTTTCTTCCTCAATCTGAAAGGGTAATCCCACATCAAAAGCAAATTAATTTCCTGCAAGTTACAACTACAAGGAAATGATGTTCTGGTTCTAGTTTTCATCTGTTTTACCATATGAGGACTTACAGGTCTCTGCCAAAATAAATGTTGATACCCAGTACCTGTTTTAATCACTTCAGATAGTAATAAAGAGGACTGCAGTGGTCTTTCAAAAAATAGTTACATGGTGACCTTACAAGGATACCCAGAGGCACCTTTGAGGCAGTAAAGGCTTTATACTTCTGTACTCAAATCTTCCTTTCTGCAAATATAAAACAAGCTCCCCTTCCAGTCACTTATGGGTGGGAGATGACCTCCCTCCACCATTTCAATGTCCCCCAAAAAGTACAAATAAACATCTGATGCACTGTATTTTCAACCATAAAAATCATGTTGTACATTTTTGTAACACCACCTCTTGTAAAGAGCTTCCAAATACATTATCACAGTTGATGTCCACAATCCTGGGCAGGAAGGCAGGTATTAGAATCCCCACTCGGCCGGTGATAGGAATAACTTCTGTGATTCGTCTCTGAACAGTATACTAACCCAGATTATCATCATTGAAGCTTAATTTTTTTCCTATTTTGCAACATCTCCACTCTTCTACCCACTGATGTCACAGTTCTTGAAAGAAGGCTTATCTAGATCATATGCAAAACACAGAAATACTCATCCGGGAAAAAAAAAGGTAAAAGGATCTCACCTACATTACAAAATTATTCTTCCATGCGTTTTCCCATAATACCGATCATTATTTTACCTCTCATTTCTATGAAAAATGGAAACAACACATTCTGAAAAATCTAGTGAGTATCAGGCACTCTATCACCCACCTCTACGTATAATTTCATGTACTTCTCCCCAACAACCCTGCTCTCTGATTATCATTGTTCCTCATTGTTCCCATTTCACAGATAGGAAAACTAAAGCTCAGCAAGATTAAGTAACTTGTTGAAAGGCACAAACCTAGCAAGCATAAAGATCAGAATTCAAATCCAGATCTCCTTCAAACTCACTATAACCATCCTCCCCTCAAATAAGAATGTACAATTGCAATCACCAAGAGAAAAGCATCAGAGCGATTTAAGTATACACCTTATAAAATCTGAACAAAACGTCGTGAATTTGAACTAATGGTTGCTTGACAACGAGAAAGGCGTCTGACAACAGGAGGGTCTGCTGCCAAATAAGGCATGAGGGATCCACTAGTTAAATCCTACAGGGAACAAACCTGCACCAGAAGCCGAGTTATACCTAAGGTGACAATAACGCATCCCACCCAATCAGCAACTGTCATGACCTCAGACTAACACCTAAAGGAATGAATTTGTTTCAGAACAGTTACAATACCATTTTTTTGACAATGCAAGATTTCCTGCAGCATTAAAATCTGTTTCAACCGTAGGTGTAGTGACTTCTCTAAGAGGGGAAATAAACACTTCAAGACCAGATATCACCAAAGAGCTGAAGTTCTTTGGTGTAATCCTTTTGAGCCAGGGACATGGATGGGGGATCATCCCCAATAAGAGCTTTTTCACATCACAGTCCTATAATAGCTCCCAGGTAGGCAAAAAATGTACAGTGGCCAGCCTCCTCTGAATGCTAGTTGTGCAATGTGTATTTCCTGGTTTTGACGTATAACAAGAGGAAAATGCAGCAATACAATTTTTACACGGTCTGCTGCCCAAAATAGGGTCGCATGAGGTCCTCTGAGGGGCAGCCTGGAGACTACAAAGACGTCTAAAGCATCGTCCAGCATCTCGCAATTAAGATGGGATGACAAACACGGAAACATGTGCCCTGCTGACGTCATGGAACGGAAAGGGGTGGCGTCCTGCTGCGTCATCTCAACGTCACACAGCGCACGAGGGAAGTTAGGTGGGGAAGCAATTTCTCCAGGGGCAACATTCAAGAAAAACAAGTCGCCTCATACCCAAAGAATGACCACCCCATGCTAGGGGCCATCTAAAAAGGGATACTCTCCCTCTCCCAAGCTGTATGATCCCCTCACCGGGCCGGCAGGAGGAAGGAGTATGAGTTTAATCAGGGAGCAGGGGGCGGGCTAAATATGCAAAAAGAGCAGCCTCTGGCCTTGGAGGCTCGTTCTTGCGGGGATCAGCGTGATAGGGATGAGCAGGGCATCTTTAGAACGGGGGCCTTCTCTACAGGAAGAGGCGGCGAGCCCGGGGCATTTTTAAACCACGGTCCTCAGCGCCACCTGTGCGACTCGGGAACCAACCTCCCCGCACCAGCCCCAGTCCAGGTACCTGGAACTTAGTCCGATCGGTAACCGGCGACTACGTGGGGTACAGGTTACCCGAGCGCGCCCCCGACTGACGCACCGACCTGCGCGCGCACCGCGGGCCGGATGCGTGCGCGCCCCCGGACGTCTCG